>NC_091117.1:134662687-134887687 GCF_040183065.1 Periplaneta americana | reverse complement strand
AAAAAGAGTTTTTCCTGTGTTATGAGAACTATAATTGCAGCAGTAAGCTAAGCATTGAATGTACAGTATATGTAAATATCCTTGCAAATAAATAAATACTTGGTTGCTAGACAAACATATACAGTTAGTAGCCGAGCAATAATTTGTGTAGTGTTTGTTTTGTCGCATACTGTACTTTAATTATTCATAAATCATTTTAAGTAATGAATGTTTGGCAACGGTGTTACCAGATGCGTGCTTCAAGTTCAGGCCTTTGGTGTACAAGTATCACTTGAGGTAAAATCTTATCTTCGCGACCATTAAAAGCCAAGACTAAGGGATAAGTGTCGTCTAATTACCTTTTAGAGGTTTTGACACTTTTAAAGTTCCTAGTGTGCCGCAGAGTGATAGTAGACGATATGTTTAAATGTCGGTGCAAAAGCAGTATGAAATATAGGATGACTTAAAATAATGTATTAGAAGCATTGTCAAAACTGTCACACAGATATTTGTGAAATTTGCTTATCAAGACGTTGAACATACAGTATTATGCTATACTTTAATGGAAATCGACAATAATGTAAAAATGGAATGAAGAGCTGAGTTGCATTGCATTCTTGAAGGACAAGAACATAATGGAATTAAGTGCATTTATCACGAGGTACTTTTTTAATTTGTAGTACATAAGGCATGTTTTAAAATTTTTTCGCTCCCTTCGAGCGTCACTTCTAATTTACAGACAAAAAGAGGAACTTAGAACTAATCAATACTTTCATATACGCGAAACTGAAGTTGGATTGGCAGGACATAAAGCTTGAGGGATAGAACATAAAGATGGAAGCGCAGAACTTGAATCTAAAGCCTGAATAGATAGATGAGTAGAATAACATAAGTACTAATACATGTGAAACATTTTTTTTTAAAGCTAATGCTTCCCACATTAAAAAACAAGAGAAATTAATTCGTAAAATCACATCCTTCGCAAATTTCCGGAAGGATTAAGTGCTGTACTTCATTTGCGTGCTTCTAACGTTGATGTACTAGTTTCAATTCTCAGTGTTAATTACTTCATCTGTCCATCAAAAACCTGTTCAGTATATGTGTTAGAAGGATTCTATCTGCATAAAAAGTTTCAACATATGTACTACGAAGACTTCAATTAATCTACTGGAGGGCAAGATCATAAGTAAGAGTATGCCCTATTAATAGAAGAATGCAGACCGGAAAAGTTACATGTAAGACAACGTTAAAATCTTCATTTGAAGTCTCAGAACAGCCCTCCGTGTTTGTATAATTAGCATCTAAATTAGACTATCACATTAGTTTGAAGTAACTGAAGACATGGTTTTGTTTTTTTATGCAGTTCACTCATAGTAAATAAAAATGTAAAACCAAAATTGTAACACTAAAAGTAAAAAAGGGAGAAAAATACTCAAAATTAGGTATAGAAAAATGTTGTCTATTTTCACCACTAACGATTCCAGGTATTTTAAAATAATGAGTGGTTATGTTCGATTTAATGTTTTCATTATATTTACGAGAGAATTTCGTCGGTCTACAGATTTTACAAGAATATTAATTCATAACTTCCACCGTAATTACATTAGTCTACAACAGTGCATTTCAAATATGATTCTCGATTATCATCTTCTGTTTTATTTAGGTCGGGTAATCGATGTACACATTATTTATTCTTCTACCTGCTAAGAAAAAATTTATTTTACTTCCGGTTGTTACCGTTTCGTTGTATTATATCTGAGGTGTAAATTGTTATCAGGAAAAGTATAAGACATTTGCACTATTTATTAAGTGGTCTTTATAATAGAGATTCTCGGATGATTATTATCAAGAATTATACTACAGAGTAATGACTTACATGCAAGAAGGCAACTAATTTATGTCACAGAACTCAGGAATGTAGACTTAAGTTTTAAATGCCCCTCAGGTAGGTCCACCGGATATGGTTATAGAGAACATTGGATTGTGTGTAAGATGGATGAAACCGCTAAAAAATCTGTCATCGAATACATGCGGATTTGCTGTTCTTTTGTTTGTATACTGCAGACGCCCGACTCGGTGGTTACACGGTCTACCTCTCAAACGGCAATTGTCTCGAATTGGAACCCAAGAACCGTTATAACTGTGGGAATTTTTGTTTTTCTTAGATTCAGGTAATTATTTAGCGCAAGCACCCAAGTAGTGGCAATGCTGAAGCCTAAGTGTGGCTTAAATATAAACGAACATGTGCGAGTAAGGAGATCGTAACCGAATTGAAATCGTGCCAGATACCAAACTTCTTCAACCGTCACGGTACCATATCGAAGTTCAATATCGTAATTAATGTCACAGAGTCGAGTAAATAGTAATAATGCCCGCCTCCTTGGTCTTGAGGTAGCGTGATGGACTCCTGATCAATGTGGCCCGGGTTCGATTCCCGTCGTGAAGTCAGGGGGATTTAATTCGGACCTCTTCACGGGGACTGGTTGTCTGTATATTGTCCCAGTGTGTGTGATGTCTCACAGTGGCCCCCGGGCACCCTGACCTAGTAAACGGGGGAGTCCTTCAGCGTGTGCGTATGTTCAATAGATTTGTGGGTCTAGGCTGTGGTGCCGAAATTAGTAATAATAATAATAATAATAATAATAATAATAATAATAATAATAATAATAATAACAAAGCAATAGTCCTTTATCAAATAGGTTAAATTACTCAAGAAGAGGTAATTCAGACTAAAAGCCACAAATGGCTTAGAAAAGTTAAATCGAAGCAAGAAACAGAAGAAATCGTGGTTGTTGTTCAAGAACAACATTGAAGGACATAGAGTTCTAGAAATTTTTTTCTCAGAATTAGTATAAAACACATTGTTTATATGAAGAATACTTTGAAGCAATTGATTCTTTATTATCATGATATCCTATTCCCTGTTAATTTATAAATATGTTAGTTTTTTAACATATTTTTCGACATGTGTAAACAATTACGTTTATGTATCGAAACCAGTTACTTCTTTGTATCCTATACGATTTTGTATGAGTGATACTGTAATGAGTAATAAGCGGAATATAATAACAATATTACTACTACTGCTACTGATCTGCTGCTGCTGCTACTACTGCTACTGCAAGTAATAATAATTTATTATAATAATCCATAACTTAGATATGAAATCATGTCAACTGCTCGTTGTTGTTTATAGCATACAGTTTATCGGAACTTAGTTTTAAAGATGAATAAAAAATATTTAATAATTAATCAATCAGATGAGGGGTGATAGTAGGGGGAAGAAGAATAAAGTGCATAAGATTTGCTGATGATATGGCATTGTTAACAGAAGAAGAGACAATGCTAAGGAATATGCTAGTAAAGCTAAATGGGAGCTGTTGCCAGTATGGGATGAAGATAAATACAAATAAGACGAAGACCATGGTTATAGGAAGAAAAATAAAGAAAATAAAAGTGCTAATACTAAATGAAGCAGTAGAGCAAGTGGCCAGCTTCAAATACTTGGGGTGTACAGTTTCTAACAGAAGTTTAAGGACCTTTTCAAAAGTGATGTTTTACTCCTTTCCTCATACTTATGTGAAATTCTCTGAAGTTTCAGGAGCCAAACGCCCGTGAAAAATGAAGATTTTTACCGCAAACACAATCTCTCTATCTTCCAAACTGTAGATTATATAACAGTTTTTCAGTCATGAAAACTTGCTGAAAAATTACATTTTTGTAGGAAAAAAAATAATTACTCCAGAATGGGCTTACTTAGATCAGTGAGTTTTGGGATAGAGTTAGACATATCTGAAAGGCTTCTTGTGCAGTTACAACGTTTTGTTTAAAAAAATTGTGACAGTTCGTTCACGTTTTGTAATCCATTTTTTTTTCTTTTTCCTTTAGGAAAATTGTCAAAAATACAGGGCATAAACCTGATAAGTCACGTTTTACTGTTTCTACAGAAGAGCAAGTTAAAAGCTTCAAGATCCATTATATTCTATTGGCTTTGCGTTATCATTCTTCAGATTTCTTTCGACTAATGAGGTTATTATGCTATACAGTTAAACTGCACAAATCTATACTATCTGAGCTATTAAATGGCATCTAAACAGAAAGTCGATAATTTTGGACTTAGCGAGTTTTTCCCCTGTACGCTTCAATTAGAATTGGTGACACTGGTCAATCAGCTTAGTCCCTCCATTTTTAGTAATGAGCTGTGGAGTTTGCTACAAATGTGAGAAGGTTAGACTTCTTTCTTGAAAAATCCAAATAAGGGTCGAAATTCAGTGAGTGTGGAAGTGAAGCGGCGGAATATTGGGATGCACAAGAATGACTTGAAATAATATCTAACTCTATCCCAAAATTCATTAATCTAAGTACACCCACTCTGGAGTAATTACTTTTTTCCTACAAAAAATATGATTTTTCAATATGTTTTCATAACAGAAAAATTATTATATTGTCCACAGTTTGAAAGCTACAGAGATTAGGTTTACAGTAAAAAAAAACATCACTTTTCACAGGCATTTTGTCCCTCAGAGGGTTTCACATAACTATAAGGACAAGAGTGAAACATCTCTTTTAAAGTGTGTCCTTAAAGGTTTGATAAAAGCTGTGCTATAAGCAGTAACATGAGCTGCTGCCAGGAAGTCGAAAAGAGGATAGCAATGGCAAATGAAGCATTAATAGAAAAAGAAGCATCTTGGTCGGACCTCTGGAAAAAGAACTAAGGAAGAGACTAGTGAAGTGATTTGTGTGGAGTGCGGCATTGTATTTAGCAGAAACATGGACATTACGACGAAGAAGAGTTCGGGACAGAAGAAGATATCAGATTATAGACTGCATTAAGATATGTGGATCATATGCAGATATAAAGAGAAAGGCAGAAAATGGGAAAGATTGGAGAATGCTGGTCAACAATGAAAGATCTGCCATTTGGCTGAATACTATGTATGTATACTTGTAATTAAATTTAACCCAATATATGATCTGTAAACTAAATTTTGTGATTTATTGAGTCTTTCGGTTGTACATCATTAAGACTGGCATGAAAGGCAAATAACTTTGGAAATTAAAATATAATCAAGCATTCTTATCATTCAGAAAGTGTAGTAATTACTCATTTCAAGATGTTTATAAGGAATCTGGTTGTTACTTTAAGTAGATTATTATTATTATTATTGTTATTATTGTTATTATTATTATTATTATTATTATTATTATTATTATTATTATTTTAACTATTACTTTATTATAGTATAGCTACAATTTTCATAAAAGATGTATGAACCCTGTAAAATAAAAAAAAAAGTTATGATTATGTTTTCGTTGACGATTTAAAAATATTTTCTATACTCAAAATGTTTCTGACTGCCTATCTCTCTCACGATATAATAGATCTTTTATGATAGTGTGGCCAACGAAGGCGGTCTAGTTTCAACACCTCCTTTCATAAACGTTGTATGCAAGTAAGTTTTAACTGTTATTACTCCATAATTATTAAGGAAACTGTACACGTATATTATATGGTTGCATCACCACTACTTCAGAACACCCGCACACGCCAACGAGCACCACGCTCGACTGTAGCACAAAAGCCGCGCCCTGATTCGCATTTCAATGCACAGTGGTTCAAAACGCAAATCTAAGACAAAATTAATAACTTCTCTCCTCTCTAACAGATTTTTGTAAAGCTTTGTACAGGTGTTACAGGTAGCATATATTTTTCGTGTACAAACTTTTGTTACGTTTGTATAAGAGGAACTTTCCCGCACACTCACGGCTGAACGTCTATTTGAAGGCTCTGTATTTTCTTCAACCTTGGCTATATATCATACAAGAGTTACAGATAGCATGTACGTACTTATTTTATCAAAGCCAAAAAAATAGCCAATTGCATTTACAGCCGTTCCGGCGCATTCCGCCAGAAAAATGGCACTGAGTATATGTTTTGTGTATGTATATGTATATGTATATATATATATATATATATATATATATATATATTAAAAAGCCACTTCTAGTGTAGGCCTACACAACGATTAATGCTAAGTTTTTATAGGTAGAGTGAATCGTGGGGAGATGACTACCGGGGGAAGATGCTTATTTCTTTGTAGTTTCACATTCTTTCAAGAGAGAACGCCATGCGCATGTCTTCATGATCACTGAGACAATTGAATGTTTGTAGAGTGGAAGCTAACTCATTTTGCCACGTGTTCTTGTTGTGAGAAGAAAAAACAAGAAAACAGTTCATTTTTCTGCTATAAAATAATTGCAAAGGTATGTTAAAATTTTAATACATCGTTAAATTCGTAATAACTGTCAAACCTTTGTAATTAATATTGTAGTAAAGGTTCTAAAGTTTGGTTCTAAAGTTTGTATTGTTAACAACCAACGACCTTGTTCCTCCATCTTAGGTTGCATTACAGATCTTACCCCGATACTTGGGGAAGATGATCAATTTTTTTTCGAGGTAAGATGGCAAATTGTTGCAAGAGTTTTATTTTTTGTTTTATTGCAGGGAATGTGTAAACATTACGTAAGATCCCCTGATAAAAGTCAGTGGATTGAAGACAGTCTTCAGCTTGCGATGGAACATGTTATAACAGAGGGTATGAACTGTTTTAGAGCATCGCAAGCATACGGGATTCCTTACCGTACCCTTAAACGCCTCCAAAAAAGAACGATGACAAAAAAAATATATATAAGACTTACTGGATTGAATTCATTGTGTGCAAGAAGTGATTTCACGAGTCTTGCATACGGCAATAAAATATGTGCAATGACTATATTGCTAAGTAGTGATAAACGAGTGAGAAAGTGTCCATGAGTTTTAGATTAAGTCAATTTTGTTATATACATGTATCAAACCAAGTTCAGGTAAAATAAATATATCAGTAAATGTGTTAATTGCATTTTCCATCTTATCCGACTATCGGGGAAAGATGCCTACAGTGCAGGCAAGAAGAAAACCTGTTCTATAAACAAGATAATTAATGTTTTCTGTTTCGTACCAAACATATAATTTCAAAATACCTTCCAGACTTTGATATTTCAATATGAAATTCAAAACTAAATGAACAGTATCTTAAATTTTCAATTAAAGAAAAAGTAAGACATCTTCCCCCGATCCACTCTGTATATTACGATTCATATAAATGTTTACATACCTGATCAGTAAGTCTAATTATTTTATTCCTAACGATAGCAACAGCTTTTATAAGCTACGTTTTCCCAAACATTTTTGATAGGAAATGAAATATCCACAGTAAAATTCTTGATGTTTACTTTCATTAATTATTTTGTAGAAGCTACAATGAAATGGCTAAATCCAGCATAGGATATGCATATTTGTTCGTTGCCTACCCAATGCGGAGGGTATTGGTGAATATTTTATTTCTTTGCGTAATCATCATCGACACGGTTTGCCACCATCTTCCTTCTCTCCCTTCTCCTCCTAGCATGTCATTCAAAAGTAGCGGGACTCGTCTCTTAAGGGTACCACTTAAGATAACTGAAGATACTGAAATCAGCGCCAAACTCCATCTTGAGTCTGTATTTGTGAAATTGTTGTAAGACTTGAATTACGAGTATCCGAAAAGAAATTATTCAATTAGCTGCACATAATGCTTTCTAGTTATTAAAATTTAAGACTGCCTTGAAGATGATACTGTAATTTATTTCAGACGGAGACCAAGTCGCCTACGCATTGACACAAAAATGATGCCGGCTGAGTGAGAGTCGCCGGCAGTTTCTTCAAATTGTGACACAACTGTCACTTTCTGGTATGACTTACTTTTATTGTATATTATATTATTTTAACTGTATTATTTATTTATTTTTAGGTATTTATTTACCACCTTCACTATGATATCATGCAATATATATGCAAAGATAAGCGTGAGAAATTACCTAACTATTTATTATGATATTTTACATTCACATATTTATTTGTATGTCATTTGCAGAGATTTTGGTAAAGTATTAAAGATTTCCCTTACGGTGCATATTATAATAATTGTTATAATAATATAATTCTAATCATCTTCTCATGATGTGACGTATCATTATTTATTTGCCAGTATTATGCACTTTATTCATTTTGTCTTGAGAAGAATGCTGCCTTTGCATGTGAAGACTGTGTTAAGTTTGATTTGAAAAATATTAAATGATGTCTCGACTTAAAGTATATTTTGCACGTATCATTGCCAGTTAGTTTTCGGTGCGTCGATACGTAAGTGTAATATAGATTATCAGGTTTTTGTTATTATTATTATTATTATTATTATTATTATTATTATTATTATTATTATTATTATTATTTTAATTTCATTTATTGTACTCCATAAAGCTTAAATTAACATTGAAGTTTTAAGATGTGAAACAAGTCAAGAGTTATACAGTTTTTTGGGGAGATGACGTGAAGCCGAGGATTCACCATACATTTGCCTTGCTGTTGGGAAAAACCTCGGATAAAACTAGAAAGGTAATCAGCCCAAGCGGAAATCTAACCATTACATAGCAAGCAGATTAAATATAGCAAGCAGGTTACTACTACTATTATTATTATTATTATTATTATTATTATTATTATTATTATTATTGTTATTGTTATTGTTATTGTTGTTATTATTATTATTATTATTATTATTATTATTATTATTATTATTATTATTATTATTCCATGTCTCATATTTTCATTCATTCTGTCAGTGTGTATCACATAGAACCGTAATTTGAAGAGGAGAAATTGTGTTATATTCCCTACTGCAGAACAAAATATAAATTTGAGCTACCTATATTTTATATCGGTTAGAGAAATTCTCGGACTTCTCTGGCGTTGTGTAGAAAATTGACTGTTTATACGTCAGTAGTACATCCAAGAGCACATCATAATAAATGTAGCTACTATTTCGTGAATGGTAGACGAATAATCTTTTACTGAAATGATGTAAGTTACTACATACACACGCTGTTGGTTATAAAGTAATTTTAGCTACTGGCTTATACGTCAGATGTTCTCTTTCTTCAATTTCTCCGTGTTATTTGTAGGGAATACTGAATTAGCAATTACCAATTTTGCTTTTATTTGTTATTTAGTAGTATTGCTTTGATCATAATATCACGTTTTTTTTTTAGACATTTGTCACAATGCCTGTGTTTTGCTGTTCTATTACAACACTTAACATGGCGTGAGAACATCGCTTAGGACAAATAACACATTTCCTATGAGACAAAAATTAATTTCCACTTCTCTGACGGAAATTGAAGCCAGTTTCACTGGATCTGTAGCCTGAAGCGATACCACTTGAATAATGTTTGATTTTAATCTGCTTTTGGAATTTGAACATTGCTTGACTTGGGTTTGTGAAAATTTACTCTAAATAATGTCCTTTGCAACAAAGGACTATTGTTCAGATGATAAAAATAGCAGTATTTTCTGTAAAATTTCCCTGTAAGGAACTGTTATTGTGTTTTATGTAGGAACACGCACAAGCGTTTTCTAAACATACTTAGGAGTTATGACTCATCATGTATACATCATCATTATGTGTAGTTCTATGACTTTATTATGCTTCTTATGTAGTAAAAATTATATCTCATATGTATCTGTTGCTGAAGATGGATACGAAGGAAATTCGTTCAGACAAAAAGACACATAGCAAGACAGAGAAATAGATGATATGCCAAAATAGGGGTGTCTCATATGAAGTGAGTAAAAGTGTGTTTATGAAAACAAAATATATATTTTCTTAACAACACATTTTCTACTCAAGTAATAATGAGAAATTAAAAAAAAGAAGTAATAGTAAAAGTTGCAATAAACTCTGTGATAACATTGTTTTTCGGTGTCATGAAAATTCTCATAGACAGGGTGGCATATATTTCACGCCTGAAAGAAGTAACGAAATATATTGAAGAAGTCAAAGTTCTGAAAGGCAATCAATGTTAGTGTGCATCTTTGTGAGACCTTATATGGAGCCTGGCCCTTTGTTGTCTGGAGTCGCACCTCTAAGCGGCGGCGCGGCGGTCTTGTGTGTGGTGGTCTCGGTGCAGCAACAAAGGGTGTAAACGGGTTTTAATATGTAAGTTAATGTGATATTGCGGACGTGACGACAAAATGTATGTCAGTGTCTCTTTTTCACAAAAAGAAACAAAAAATCTCAGTCCTTTTGTTCTGGTATCATCGTGCACAGATTTTAGTCCATAAGTTATACCGAACGAGACACGCACCGTTAACCGAATATGTAGTTAGGACACAGATTTTTCACGGTAGAGACTCTACTTCATATGCTTGCACATTTAACTGAAAGTGCGGTAATGCCAGGTGTGCTAGAGCTACACCCACTTTTGTGCCTAACTTATTATTCTCCGTAAAAAATGAAGCGAGTGAACGAAGTTTATCTTCATTTTGATGCTAGAAGTGGTGTTTGTAGCTACGAATCCTGGGGACTTGGATTGAGATTTTTGACCAAGGAATGGAAATTTATATCCCTTCCTTTATACCTTGGCTTGCTTTTGCATCTCGTGTAGGCCTATCTTCTGCAATTGCTTCATTGGCCTACAAAAATTTAGTGATTTTTTTTTTTTATCTCAGCTAGTCTCTAAAAGCTAAATGAACATAACTTTTATGCATAATATACATGCATTACAATTTATAAAACACTATTCAGAATATTAAAGTATCTAATAATTGCCTGTAAAAATAATATCGAAGTTACATAATTTTTTACAGCCCTAAAGCATTTACATAATGAAATATACAATTAAATAAATATCTGCATGTTCTTTCACTGGAATGTTTTAAAGACCTACATCAACAACATAGCCTAGGATATTTTACTTATTCGTTCAGGAAATATTTTTTTTTAATCAACATTTTTAGACAATTCAATAATGAAGGTAACGATTAAGAAAAAAATACTTTAAGGAATAAGTAAAAGATCCTGGACTTTGTTGTTATTGTTGTTGTTGTTGTTGTTGTTGTAGGTCTTTAAAACAGTCCAGTAAAAGAATCATGCAGATATTTAATTAATTGTATACTTTATTATGTAAATGGATTACGGTTGTAAAAAATTATACAATTCTGATATTATTTTACAGGTTATTATTAGCTATTTTAATATTCTGATTAGTGTTTTATAAAGTGTAATGTATGTATATTAAACATGAAAAGTTTTGTTCATTTAGCTTTTATAGTAGCTGAGATATAAAAAGAATGAATTTCACTAAATTTTTGCAGTCCTATAGTGTACCTCCGCCCTTAAGCAATCGTATTGCGCCATTCTGGCCACATTACAAGAGAAAAATATCGGTCCACAAATCTCATATAGAGAGGATAAGGGACTCGATCCTTGATGGTAAATTATATGATGATGATGATGATGATGATGATGATGATGATGATGATGATGATGATGACGATAACGATAACGATGATGACGATAACGATGATGATGACGACGACGGTGACGACACACTTCTTACCATTGTCATGTATCTATGGATCTATAAATTCATAATCATATTACTAGTTTGATATGAAAAAAAATGTATTAAAGTTAAGCCACAGCATCATTAAGCCATCAGATCAGATTACGATTGGTTCTGTAATAACTTTATAAAATTGTTGGCTTATTATTGAATTTATATTATCTTTCTTCTTCTTCTTCTTCTTCTTCTTCTTCTTCTTCTTCTTCTTCTTCTTCTTCTGCTTAATATGTTTGTTTGATACATAATGCATACCTTAGAATTTATGCAACTTTGAGAGATTTGTCTCTTCCATGCAATGCATCACAACCCAAACATTGGAAATGAAATAATTGCTCCAGATGTTTATGTTATACAATAATCCACGTCCTATAAGGTATTTTCATTTCAGTAACATGATTTCATTTTTGTATTCCTATTATTCATAGTTAAAATGATGTACCTTACAGCTGGACATTTTAACATCAACTTGCCTGTTGAATAGGCTTAATAGATTGTTCATCAATACAGATTCTGAATAACCGAAGAATGTATGTAATTCATCTTTGTTTAAGTTCTTTATTTATTACTTTTTGCGGATAAATTATCTTCTTCGTGAATCATAATAACTAAAAAGCTACTATTTGAAATATTCCGCTGTTTTCGTAAGGAAGACCACTGACAGGCCTATTAATACATAAATGACAGCGATACGCTATGTTTTGCAGCCAGTATCGATGGTTGCCATTCTCAGTAACTTTTGTGATGTTACGAGACTGATGAAACGCACTGTACAATAGTTTTGATTTTGAAAGTGACTTCGTGAAATTTCGCTTTCCATCAAAAGATGTCATTTCAGATATGTCTCTAACGAGAATGTGTTCTATAAATAAAATTGAGCATGTACTCTGAGTTGGTACTTAAAAAAAAGAGGCGAAGTGTCTGATCTACTCGTAAAACTTCTAGTGCACCACTTCGTAACCATGGATTTCTGGCATAAAGAAGAATAATCATCATCCTCTTCCTCTTTACACTTAATACTATTTCCAAAAGAAAATATATTACCGTATTCATTAGACAATACTTTTGCAGAATTTGTAGAGAACAAGATAGTCAATTTTACACGTATGCCTATGAACTTTGTGCAACTTCCTCGCACAACGGCCATAATGAGAACATAGCACAAGAAAATTCCAATCTTACCTTCAGAATTATTCGGAGTTACAATACGATTATTTAGCCCTGGCAGTCACCGGAGATGTGCGCCTGGGTCAGGCGAGTCCATTTAGTTTTGCCAAGGGATGTTTGAGTTATTCACTCGCTTGCCTTCTGAGCGATCGGATGTCATACGTGCTGTAGAGCGATATGTTTCCAGTAAAGTTAAGCTGTACTGCATTCCTTTACCGACCGCTCGCCCTTATCTCTACTTCGGAACTCTCCCCACTCTTCCTATTACTTCCCCTCTTTCGCGTCGCTGAGCTGTCAGGACCAAATAATCGGTCTGTACCTAACAACATTATTCGATTTATGGATTTGGTGCCTTCTTTTATTCATACAAGAACTAAGTACATACTCGAAAGTTAGGCATATATTCGTAGAAGAGGGTGCTCCGGGTATGAGCATAAAGTCACACGTTTTATTAATACAGATCTTGAGAAGAGCGCTAGTGCTAAATTTTATTAGTTTTATTATTATCACTCAGTATCTCTGTTCTTATCTCAGTTGTAATCCCTGAGTATTAAAACTCACTTAGTTACATGCTACAAAAATTAAATAGTTTAGAAAATGGTAATTGTTGTCCAACACTTGAATTAGTTTATGTTGAATGATCCCTATTAACTGCAATATAACGACGGATTGCAAAATTTCGTTATTTCGAACACAATCTACAAGTCTATATATTTTCTACTGGCAGCATTAATACTAGGCCAGTGCTTGTTATCGCTTGTGGTGTGTAATAGGATGCTTCAGTATAAACGTTGCAACAAACGGTAAACGAATTCCTTGCTAGGATTTATTTACCTATTAGTTGTGTCAAGCAAGCACAAGTGCAGATTCTCTTCGTAGATAGCACCACTTCTCTCCTTGTGGCTTTCATCTAAGATTTATCTCTAGCAAGTGGATATATTGTTGTATGTCAGGGAAATAAATTAGTTCACAGTCATTGCTATGATTTAAACAACTTCTTGCCTTTCATGTGGTGAATATGAACTAACAGTTCAAGACTGAAGTGCGAGCAGATTGAATTGATGGCTGACGTTGCTGAGTACATGGATGCAAAACATATGCAGGTCATAACAGTCAATCTTTGTGCTTACCCTTGTTAGCACTTTCATAGCAATCCTACGCTCCTGCTAAATTCAGTCCTCTAGCTCTTCTAATACATAAACTATTATTGTTTTATTTTTATTTCATTGTGTATCTGCACTATCGTCCTGTAATAAAAGTTATTGAGAAGCTTTTTAAGTAAATTATTTCGACATTAGTCGTTCATAATATATTACGAGTATTTTAATTCTAAATATGGAAACATTCAGGCAAACAATTCGATTTATTTTTTAATACATGGGCGCATCAATTTTAATGTTTTTTAAATCAGTTATTTAACAACTTTTTGTAAAGTGCGCAATTTTGTGGCGTTGATGAAATTGATGATAATGAAATGATTCCGAGGATTGTCTATGAAATTATCAGGCATTCCCCATACAGTTGGGAAAAATAACCCAGCCAGGTAATTAGACAAGCAGGACTTGGACTCACGCACGAGCGTAACCTCTGAGCACGAGTCTGATGGCCTTTAATAAGTTGTTTCTTTCAAACCTCTGTAATTGAGGATTGTTGCAAATTGTTTCTCTTTTAAAATTCCTTTTCATCTCTTTTACAATATTACTTCATTTGAAGACGTATTATAATCTATGAAATATGTTGTACATTCTATTTCATCAATTAATACGACGTCTGATCTGTTAGCTGGCATTTCTTTATCTGTTGCAATCGACATGTCGCAGTTTGTTTTATACGTATTTCACTTTCTCTGTAACTTGTAAATTATTATTATTATTATTATTATTATTATTATTATTATTATTATTATTATTATTATTATTATTTTCTAGATATTACGGCTTTTAAGGAGCCCGGAGGTTCGTTGCCGCCCTCATATAAACCCGACATCGGTCCCTATTCTGGACAACATTAATCCAGTCCCTACCATCGTATTCTACCTCCCTCAAATCCAGTTTAATATTATCCTCCCATCTACGTCTCGGTCCCCAAAGGTCTTTTTCCCTCTGGCCTCCCAACTAACACAATTTATGCATTTCTGAATTCTTCCATACGTGCTACGTGCCCTGCCCAACTCAAACGTCTGGATTTGTTGTTGTTGTTGTTGTTTAGTCAACTGTCCGAAGACAGGCCTGAACCTCACAAGTGATACCAATAAGCCACACGTTATGAGGCAACTAGGCCAGGAGATAATGGGGTAGTTCCTTTCCTCCTCCATTGCGTACATCGCAGATTAGCTACATATTACACTAATCAGACTTCAGATGCATATACACAATTGTTCTTCCTCTGACACATACCGTCAAGTGAAACGTACTGCCTGATAATAGATGAACATATCAGCCAGAACCTCAATCAGAGGTGTGTCTGGATTTAATGTTCCTAATATGTCAGGTGAAGAATAAAATGCTTGCAGTTCTGCATTGAGTAACTTTCTGCATTTATCCCTCTTAACTCCAAATATTTTCGTAAACAGCTTATTCTCGAACACCCTTAATCTCTGTTCCTCCTTCAAAGTGAGAGTTCAAGTTTCACAACCATACAGAACAACCAGTAATATAACTGTTTTCTAAATTTTAACTTTCAGCTTTTAGTTATACTATATACCTTGTCCAAACTATTGCATTAATAAATCATAAGTGTGTCACATCAGAGAGAGCGAGATGTTTGAGGTCCGGTGTGACAAATAATGAACTATACAGAAAAATTAATCACAAATAACTGTGTATTACTAACAGGTACTTATTAAACTATTTACTGTAATCACAAATATTAAGTTGAGAATATGATATTGCTAAATTGACAATAAATAAATAATAAAACTCAATAAGATAATTATTATGATTTTGAAAACGGTTAAAGCACTTGCTTTTTAATAATTTATTGTTTAATAATTTTACTACTGGATTCCTTTTTACAAAATTATTATAAGCTACAGCCTCGGGCCGAAATTAGAATTATGTCTTATATCTTAGACCTACTTCAGTCCTACAGTTTGATTCAGCTGTATCAACTACTATAGTTATTTAGCGTCTGAATGAAATGAAGGTGATGATGCCAACAAAATGAGTCCAGGGTCCAGCGCCGAAAGTTACCCAGTATTTGCTCTTAATGAGTTGATGAAAATCCTCGAAGAAAACTCAACCAGGTAACTTGTCCCGACCAGGATTTGAACCCGGGCCCGGACGTTTTACGTTCAGATGTGCTAAGAACCCGTTCACATGGAACGAGAATTTCTCGAAACGGGCATTTATTCGAATCTTTTTCGTGCGGACAGCAGTGTGCATACGGTTTATTTTTTCTCGTATGTAACTTAAATTGCATTATGTACGGGAAAAAATCGAACCGTTTATACATTACTGTCCGCACAAAATCGATTCGAATAAATACTCATTTCGAAAAATTTCCACACCGTGTGAACGGTGCCAACCCCCGTATATTGAAACAGAAAATTGTTGTAGGCCTGCCATGTTATTATTTTATAATAGCGAATGTTTAACGAAATAACTCCAAGAATGCTCAAATGCTCTACGTCAGGCCTTGGCGTTACTAACTCGATTGAGTCACTGCAAACCACTCTTTAACTCTTCACTCCACCTTCCCCGGCTGACATAGTAATGTTCTGGTGCGGTACGAATAGACAAGAAGGTCAGTCACGAATTGAATCAGGCAGGAATCATAGCGTTTACGAACTTTCGGCTCTCGCTGGTTGTCTAAAATCCACCAATGATGCAGAGAGTCTTACTCCGCGTTTGTTTATAAGGCGATGTAAGCAGAAAGAACCTGGACGGGGGTTTCTCTATCCCTTTCACTTCCCCTCTTATGCCTAGGGTTGCGCTACGTCGACAAGCCTGAGTTCTGATATGATATTGCACAATGAAAATGTGATGGTGTGTGATCGTGTTGAAAGCTCCTATAATGTAATTTGTAAGTATTGTTGTTTAGTCAACTGTCTGAAGACACCAATAAGGCATAATTCATGAGGCAACTAAGCAGGAGATAATGGGTATGGTGGCCAATTCCTTTCCCCCCCTCCCTTCATTTCATACATCGCTGACTAGTAACATATTACACTAATCATTCTTCAGATGTATACAAACAATTTATTATTCTTCCTCTGATACACACCGTTAAGTAAGATGTATTGCCTGATAATAGGTATAGGCTACATATTAAACAGATTATTATTATTATTATTATTATTATTATTATTATTATTATTATTATTATAAACCATGGAATATTTTGTCTGCTGAATAATAATACTGTAATCTAGTAATATTATAATGTGTTACTTATTCCGTAAACTCCATCCCATCGAGGACTATATTGAGTAGTAATAGTAGTAGTGTATAGTAATGAAGAGATAACAGTCAAAATGTTTCCATTCTTGTGATGCTTTTCATGACGTGGAATTCACTTAATTATTTATCCCTAATTTAATAGATCAGTGTAAAAGTTTCATAGTTTTTCTAATTTCCCTGTCTTGGTTGGTAGTGTTAGTAAATTATGGGTTCAAATATTACCTCAATAACTATGTCTATTTCCCAAATTTCATTGAGATCTTTCATTCGCTTCTTTTCGTAATTATTAATACCTCTCACGCGTAAGTTTAAAAAGACTGCAATGAATTATGCGAACATACTGCACGATTTTTCTATGAAATGATTATAATTTTTAATACTTTGCGTAGGTCGTAATATACTAGTATAGGCCTACTTATGCAATATATCTGTCAGATTTCGCACAAATTTGTACTACTGGCTCAAACGTTAGTAGGCTTATGAACAATATTCTTTTAAAGAAAAGTCACTATCTTTTCCACAACTATAGAGTAATTAATCTTAGTTTAAGACACATTGTTTCATTTTGTTGACTTGCCTGCCTCCGTTATTTATAGCGTTACATGCCATGAAAGAGTCCTAATAACTTTCTACTTGAATTTTATCACTACTTAATAATTGTATAATTATTTTTGCATTCATCATTACCCACATTGGACTCACGAAACTAGGTAAAGTGATAAAATTTAAAAATTTAGTCTTGTATCTGACTTTGAATTCTAAGAACGAACTTACTGCTAACTGCGGCTATTAGCTTCGTGCGTGGGCAGAAACTCCTCCATTCTAGAACATATGACTCCTGTTGCATTTAAATTGGAATTTTAATAAATTGCTTTAAAGGTTGGGTGATTTTAGTATTTTATATCCCCATTAAGTAGACGTTCTGTACGAAAATTAGATAGCCTCAAAAGTCGGACTTCCCAATATGGCCAGCAAAGTTCTTGGTCTCCGCGTGAGACAATACTGAATGACTCAAGACTAGAGATAAGCAACCTAGTCGCTGAAAGGATGGAAAAAGAAAAACGAATCCATGATCGTCGTTTATACACATAACAAGCACAGTTAAGTTTAATTAAAATGCGGATTCCCGCTGTTCTTTCATTGTTGTTGAGGTATGGTGCATTTTAGTCATGCACGTGGACTAGGTTCAACCAGGTTGGCCTTAGACGGGAGAACTCACTCACTGTTGTCAAATCTTGCACGTCGGTCTGTTTATGATGTGAACTGAAAATTACTTCAATAGCAGTTTAAAAGTTTGGTTGCATCTTTAGAGACATTATGTAGGAAGAAAACATATATCCTTAGTACACAAACATAACACAATGATTATAACTATGATTACCATACCGTAATCATATCAAAATACAGAAAATTATTGCTTACATTACTAATTTACAGTATTTCATACGCAATTTATGTTTTTCACATTAATCTGCTAAAATTGCGCCATAATGTTATTCAATTAATTAATTAGACCTACAGTATATGTACCATCAAATCTAACATAAATAATAGATTGTGAACGGAATTACTGAAATAATAATTTCTGGAGAGGTTACAAAAATAACTAATTACTATTTTACAACGTGAGTAGTTCTTCCGATATCACCATCAGGAAAAACAAGTCTACACTGAGAGATAGACAGCAAGAACACATAGGGAGGTTAGAGAAATCAATGGTTTAAATTTGACATTAGCGTAATATTATTATTTTTTTGCAGGAACGCGAACAGAAGCATATTTAATATTTAATAAAAAATGAACTGTTCATAATGTTTCATAACTACTGGCCGAGAAAATGCCCGAGATCAATTTTGATTTGTTTCATTTTAGTTACTTCTTACGAGATTTTTAATTACGTATATACGTCATGGATGCTATTCAACTCGTGTTGTTACGAAAATGGAGCAGCTTGTAGTGCACGGGGTTTGAAAAGTAATGGAAATGATGGGTGAAAACAAGTGCACAGCTCGTAATAAAAAAATCTTATATATTATATACTAGCCGTACCCATGCGCTCTGCTGCACCCGTTAGAAATAAATATAAAGTAAATACATAATTAAAATAGGACATTTGATCCAGGGAACATTCGTGTTTGATAGAAGGATAAATCGTTTATTATGTTACTTAATTTAAATTGTATTAAAAAAATTAAAATGCGATCATTTTGATCTAGAGACCACTCATTTGGTCATAAAAATTATTTTAGGAAATACAGGAAACGAATGCATGTCAAGTTTTCTGTGCATAAGAAGTTATTTTAATCTTACCTGTCCTCGATTCACTCAGAAGTTACTGTAATAACATTATAGCATTATGTCCATCTAGAGAGACTACACTTTCCAATGGTAAATTAATAATTAATTATACAAATCGGTTAATTTAGCTTCCGATATTACTTCATACAAACACAGAAACATTCTCTGTAGGCTATGTTTCTTAGCTTACGATTGTTGTTGTCCAAGGCCCCTTATAGACGAAGTCATTTGTTTTTTTATTTCATTACACCGCCTTAGATGGCGTTGTTATTGTAATTTTGAAATTCATTTTTCTCATTAAATATCAGTCCTATCAACATTTTGCATGGAGTAAAACTTATCGGAAATTATTTTTAAAGAAACTCTTGTTATGTAATATTTTTCATGAAAATTAATAATAAGGGAAATATTTCGATTTATTTAATTCAAGCCCCCTTATAACTTCCCTTTTATATAAAATATTTTCAATGCCATATAGCCTAAATTATAAGTTACAACGAATTTAATTTATATTCCAATTTTCATATAAATCGGTTCAGCCATTATCACGTGAAAAGGTAACAAACATCCAGACAGACAGACAGACAGACAGACAGACAGACAGACATACAAACAAAAATAAAAAAAAGCGGTTTTCGATTTCAGGGCGGTTAATTATATATGTTAGGACCAATTATTTTTGGAAAATCGAAAATTACCATAAAACTTTCAGCTACAGATTTATTATTAGCATAGATATCCTTCGTAGCGCCTGACTTGCTATTCTTTTGCCTAAGATTTTGTTCTCGAGAATTTCTATACTGATTACAGTTTTGCAATTTACTTTGTAATTTCTAAGGAAACTCGGGAGCATCATTTTGAAATATGTCATATGTCATCACTAATTTCTTCCACATACTTTGACGCTCGCCATTTCACTATTACCCCTTTATTATATGTAAACTGAATAATTGTTTCCTATGCAAATTTTATTAAACGAACTGTTTAATAAAACGTCATATCGCAAGTCGAATAACGAGTATGTATAACGGAGAATTTGACTGAAGTCCTGCCTTGTCTAAATGGAATGTGAGATTCGCAGTGACAATGTTAACGAACACTGCTTCGTGTTAGGGTCCGTTCATATGGTACGAGAATTTCTCGAAACGGGTATTTATTCTAATTATTTTCTTGCGGTCACTAGTGTACACAGGATTCGATTTTTTTCCGTGCATAATGAAATTTAAGTTACATAAGTTACAGGAAAAAATCGAACCATGTGTACACTGGCGTTCAAAGATATCTGATCCCTACTAATCGAAACTGATCGATAATTTGTTGGTGCAAGTGTGGCTTCTTAAGTTATTATTTCTATGAATAGATGGCGACGAAAATAGTGTCCACATCTGTGGAGTAACGGTTAGCGCGTCTGGCCGTGAAACCAGGTGACCTGGGTTCGATTCCCGGTCGGGTCAAGTTACCTGGTTGAGGTTTTTTTCCGGGGTTTTCCCTCAACCCAACAATAAGCAAATGTTGGGTAACTTTCGGTGCTGGATCCCGGACTCATTTCACCGGCATTTCATCTCATTCAGATGCTAAATAACTTAAGATGTTGATAAAGCGTCGTAAAATAACCCATTAAAATAAAAAACCGAGAATAGACGAGTATTCCCAATAGTACATAAATATATCCGCATTATAGAATTCAATATTTAATCTCCTTCTGATGATTGTAAAACAAAACTGGATTTAGCTGGAAACCGCTGATATTGTCAATTATTAAAATAATTTATGCTTAATCTACATAATCACGTCGGCCTGGGTAGCGTAGTCGGTATAGCGCTGACCTTCTGTGTCGAGGTTGCGGGTTCGATCCCGGCCCAGGCCGATGGCATTTAAGTGTGTTGAAATTTGACAGGCTCATGTCAGTAGATTTACTGGCATGTAAAAGAACTCCTGCGGGACAAAATTCCGGCACATCGGCGAAGATGATATAACCTCGGCAGTTGCGAACGTTGTTAAATAATTTAATTTTACATAATCACTTTCCCCAACACTCTTTTAATCGCCCCAATATTAGTGTCACCTATTGAGAGCTAGTGGAATTATTTCAAATTTTGTCAATTTTATTTATATCTTTGGTTCTGACATCCCGTGGAGAAAAGTTCGCTTACACGATCATAAAATCGTAAGTCAGATATGTTTGAATGACAGAGTACATTGCTGCCAGCACGAAATGGATTCGAATAAATGGACGTTTTGAGAAATTCCTGTACTTGTACATTACTTAGTATCACTGACATTTTCTCTCTTCACAATTTTATAAATCACTTTTATTCATGCCTGTTGCACAAAGAAATGGGAAGTTATACAACTGTGATAGAACGAATATAATGTGGAAGAAGAAAATGTATGATAATATAATGATGGAGAGGACGAAGATTAATATTGCCTTATGAAGATGATATAACGAAGGAATAAGATATGAAATGGCAAATAATTACATGAAAAAACGATATGATGAAAAATGAAATGACCTGAATATATGGAGAAATAGGAAAGCAAAATTAAATTGGAAAAATATGATGACAATGTTATAATAATGAAGTCGCAAGAGAAGAGAAGGAACAAAGAAAAATCTTATCTCTGAATCGATTTAAAGAAGTTTTCTCGAAGTGCAACGATGTGGCAGGGCGTCGATGTTCTACTTATGCAGTTCGCATGTAATTGGATTTCCCAAACCCTTATAAGACTGACTGCCCACACTATGTGTTGGGCTCCTCTGTGAAGCATGATGTATGTGCTTCAGTTCCTGCTCGGTTATCAGATCTCGGTGCTTGAACCTGGTACCAAACAGCGCGAGGTCCAATAAAACAAAAACAGCTCTCGCAGCGTACGTGGGATTTCGGACTGCGTGAGTGTTGTAAGGATTTATATTGCATTTCTTAACTGGTATGTAATTATTTGTTGCCCTGAAATATGAGTTGATTTCTTCACCCATACATCATATAAGAAAGCTCAATCTGACACACCACTACGTGCTCCTGCTTGTGACAGCCTATTCTAAATCATGGTTTGTAGTACAACAAGTAAACATTATAGATGTACGTGTCTTAATTATTAAATATACAATACAGGGATTCAGTTCTTAAAATTTTCATAATTTTATCTGTTAAAAATGGCGAAATAATAACTGAGCCAATGATGAATGTTATAATAAGTGTATAGCCTAGCTATTAGAAACATAAGAAATTAGGTGGCTAATTCATCTTTGAAGTGAAACCTCCGACTTCCAGTTTCTAGTTTTATGTCTCCGCTGTCTTGACAAAGCTTACTACCGTGGAAATAACTGGAAAGGTGCTTGATTAATCATTAAGTCGAATACGGAACTGAGTGAAACTACTTTTGAGGATTGAACTCCACCATTGCGATCTATTTGAAAATGAGTTTTGAACTCAATATGTAGTTTGAAGTCCACCGCTATGGACCGTGAAACGAGCGAGCCCGGTTTGAAATTCTGGTTGGGACAAGTTACCTGGTTGGGGTTTTTTCCAGGGTTTTCTCTCAACCAATTGAAGCAGAAATGCTGGATAACTTTCGGTGTTGACCTCGGAGTCATTTCGTCAGATAAAAATATATTAGTTCAATAAAGAACATGTTGCAAAAACATATAATTCGAGATTACCTAACAAGAGAACCGTCCCAGATCGTGTGGGTTTGAATTTAATGAAAATGCATATTTAAGCTAAGTTGGTTCATTAAGGAGCGTGGTTATAGTCGTTCGTTTTGGTTTTTCCTCGTTTACGACATATAATGACTTGAAAATCGATGCTACTTATGCCGTTTCTTGAGCGTACTCGGATTCACATAGTTCCGCGACACCGTATCACAGCTACCGAATTAATGCTGTCTCTGCCTAGTCTATTTTATTTTTCCCTTAACTCACATTAATAGAGTGCTCTTGCTGAAATACAAATTCCATTTGAATTTAAAACATGTATTAACTTTGTGACTCACCTTAAATATGACAGTAGGATTCCAAATGAAGTGGTCGGAACAAAGAGCCATTGAATAGTACAAACATTTAAATAGGCTGGTTTTTCACACTCTTCTGTAACACACACACACACAGTGTTTTAAACATGCAACATTGTTGCAAGAACGCTATCGAACTTTCTCAAGTGTTTCTCCGTTATATATTCACACCTCTACCACGCGTATATTAAATATGTCTTTGAGGACAGGTGAATAAAACTGTTGAAACAGCAGCGATAAGTATATTTTATTTCGTGTAAGAAATATTTTTCTGTTAATTATGTCAAAATAAACTTGTAGAGTCGACCTGGTTGGCTAGTTGGTATAGCACTGGCCTCCTATGCCCAAGGTTGCGGATTCGATCCCGGGCCAGGTCGATGGAATTTAAGTGTGCTTAAATGCGACAGGCTCATGTCAATAGATTTACTGGCATGTAAAAGAACTCCTGCGGGACAAAATTCCGGCACATTCTGCGACGCCGATATAACCTCTGCAGTTGCGAGCGTCGTTAAATAAAACATAACATTTAACTTGTAGAAATTCGAAGAGTTAAGTTATCATTAAATAGTTTTGCATAAAAGGCAACGGAATGTCTGATTTAACACAAATATTAAATGAAAAAAACAATGCGACATAAATCCAAATTGAGGTTAATAGCCTACTATATACAGTGAGGTCCGAATGTCTTGTCGCGCCCCCACCCCTTATTTGTATGTTGATGTGCATCCATTTTAAACATGTCATAGCAGATGTGTGACGATGGTTACGTTTCAGCTTGTTTAGTGATCCAGAACATCAGTATGAGACCATCATTGTCGCGGCACAAAATGATGCGGCGCCATGTCCCGTGTGAAATTTTCCGCAGCAAAGGCGGTGTGATTTCCTTGAATGCCTCCCTAACAGCTTGCTTCAAATCTTCAATTGTCTGGTATCGATGTTTCGAGACATGCTGCTTAATTATTCCCCAAAGGGAAATCACTCCGCCTTTGCTGCGGAAAATTTCACACAGGACATGGCGTCGAATCATTTTGTGCTGCGACAATGATGGTGCCCATACTGATGTTCTGGATCACTAAACAAACTGAAACGTAAAGTATCAACCATTGTCACACATCTGCTATGACATGTTCAAAGTGGATGCACATCAAAATACAAATGAGGGATGACAATACTTTCGGACCTTATTGCATTTTATTCTAAACAAGCTGAATCTTAAAGTACTGTATTTTATTCTAAACAAGCTGGAACGTAAAGTATCAACCATTGTCACACATCTGCTATGACATGTTCAAAATGGATGCACATCAACATACAAATAAGGGGGGATGACAAGACTTTCGAACCTTACTGTATTTTATTTTAAATTAATCATTACTATTTTTGACCGCACAAGGAAATATATGTTATATTTTCAGTTTTGTGCTAAATTAAACATCCAGGATATTCTATCGAAATACGGAAAAACGAATTATTATTAAGTTACAGTAAACTTATTAGGATTTCCCAATCATCTACCACACATTTCTTTAATGTCTTGTTTTTATAATTATTATTCGATAAATTGTATAATATAGGCTGATTCCGTACTAAATCTATCAATTTTTCACCCATATCGTGCTGAACTAAGATGCCATTTTTCTGACAATCCCGCCGTCGGAAACCAAAACAGTTGCCGGCTATTCAAGCGATCCGTGACGCAATCTTGTGCAGACTGAGTGTGCGCAGCGACATGGCATATTAGAAACCATTATAACGTATTGTCCATAAGAGATGTCTCCCCATTACCTGGCGGGACATGCGTGGCTCTTGAAAACCAGCCAGGATTTGCGTTACGGTTCGAGTCCTCATGGGGAAGACATTTTTCATGGGAAATACGAAATCCGGCTTCGAATACCAGTTACAACGGCTGGGAGGGGAGAGAGATCGTCGTTCTGAACACACTTATCCCCATTATGGTTGGATGATCGTTCAACTGGTCTGCATTGGCCCTTCATGGGCTATGGCGCCACGGATTACTTCACTTACATATGAGTACTGAGAGGAAACCTGTCTCACAAACACTTAAACTACTGTGAATCTAATTGAATTCATTGAGGGCTCTTAATTATGTATTAGTCTTTCACATGTACATCTAGCTATGGCACGAGTAAGGTCGTCACTTGTGGTCATTAATAGGAAGAGCTCTTATGACGAATAAAGACTCAGCTTCTGTTATTAGAAGTGTTGGTATACCCTTAGGCCTCATGTTTAATACATGATAACGAGTTATATAGTAAGGCATCATGAGAGAATCTCTGAGTTTATGGTCGTCTGTGCGCCTCATAAAAGCAGCTAGTTGAGGGGAGAGTCTATTCATCTCGCAGGCTCGTGTTTAATGCAATTGTCATGTAATACGACACATAAAAACGACATGGCTTGCGACTCTTATAATTCAGTCGGTAGCCTTCCTCTTATTATTTTTCATTTTATTCATGTACCTTTATAAGTTTTGACTTCTTGGCCTGTTCCAGCCCCAAAATCCGTTTTTCTTTTTGGTTCGACCTATGTTTCATTTGCCTACTTATTGATATTATGACACGTTTTTAAGGATTATTATTTAGGCCTACATTCCTTGCTAGTCTAGGGCCACTTTACCCCATTATCTCCTGACTTAGTTGCCATAGCCTATTGGTATCACGAGGCTCCAACCAGTCTTCGGATTGTTGACTAAACATAGAGCTACATACCGGCCTAGTTATTTCTCCAGTTTTGTGTTTATTGATATACAGTGGACTCTCCTAAGTTCGACAGAACAGAATTGAAAGTTCAGTCCAATAAGGATAGTGGGTGTGACAGCTGAAATGAATGCAAATTCTTATTGGTTATCTATCAACGAATACAGTACTGTACTTGCATTTCCTGCCCGCCCCGAGACTTGTGTATGCGCTTCTAGTACCACAGTGGGTTTCGACAGTTCCGTCTAACAAACGGCACAATTCTCAAATAGAAAAAGAAGTGTTCATTAATTTAAAACCAGTGGTTAAATATGGATGTCCTAATCAATAAAATATTCTGTTTTCCTTTAACAAAAGTATCACTACAAGACACAGAACCAATTCCCATTCAAATGGCAAATCCATTTCTTAGTATCCGTATAGGGGCGTGTCTAATTCCCATATGTAAGCAGTCGAACTATAGGATGTCGATCTCATTTTCTGTCGAACTTAAGAGCTTCCGCTGTATTTATACTTCTCGCTACGTGAAGTGTAGAGATAAAATAGTGTGATATTACGAAAAATCGTATTTTAAGATTTCCACTGAAATGGAATGCCTAATATCGAAGCCGTATTTGATCGTATGCTTTCTGTCTACCTGTACCACGATATTTGTTATTATCACGGACGAATTTTCTTCACATTTAGACTATGGACAATTTCATCCTGGAATGAAGGACATGAAATGCGATGATTATTACTCAAGTTGACGCATATTTATTTAAGAAATTAGTGGTTTGCTCAAAATTTATTATATTTTATTCTTGAAAATCTTCTTTTTTTAGACAAGGTAAATTGCCCAATAGAGCTATCTCGACAGCATGTCACTAAGAATGGTTATTACAGAGAAGTTAAATAATTATTGTAGAATTACGCATATAACCGAAGATCTTTGAGACATACTCTTCAGAGAGTAAATATATCTGCACGATTCACTTTGGCAGATGAGTGTAACCATTGTTATTAATAACGTAGAGAAAGAACAAAATTGATTCTTGTCTCCCTATAAATAATTTAAAGAATAAGAAGTGGCATGTATGTTATCGGAACCTATAAAAGTATAAAGTATAAACTTTCGTGAGGCGGGTCATAGAGAACCATACGCGTCGGTGTATTTGTAATCGAAATGAACACAAAAAAAAAAAAACAAAAAAAAAAAAAACAAAATAAAGGTCTATTCCATCACAATTGAATTCACCATTTTATATGAAGCTCCACATCTCCTTTTGTTGCAATTGTGCATATTCCAACGTTTTAAATTCATTATTTTTCGTTGTGTGTAAATATTAAGATATTCGATGTCTTTCCAAGAGCATTATTTGCTACGGTTTCAAAAATCTGTAATTTGCCACCTTTGTGCTATTTTCCTATTCTTCTTTTCTATCCACTATTATACGAGTTGCATGCGAGAAAATGTCCGCATACAGTATTATACAGAGCGGGGTATAGGAACCAAATGTTTTTAAAACAATCATAAAATAGTTAGTTTTTGTTTTCAACACAATTTATTGGTAGAACAACATTTGTGAGAACACACCATTTCAATTGTGAGCGGAAAATTACATCTGGCATGTGATGTAGTCTACGTTGATGCATTGTTGAAGGCGCTGACGAAAATTGACCTCTAATCTTTCCAGGAGATCTCCGCTGATTTGAGTGTTGTGTTAACGTATCGCGTCATTTAATTCATCTAATATTCTGGGCTTATCCTCGTAAACGCGTGCCTTTAGGTACTCCCATAGAAAATCACATGTGGACAGATCAGGGGATCGAGGGGGCCACTAAACATAGCCAAATCTCGAAATGAGACGATTGGGAAACGGGGAAAAGAACTGCCATTGGTGCCCTAGCAGTATGCGCCGTGGCCCCATCTTGCTGAAACCACAAACGTTGACGATCAATACCTCTTCTTTGTAACTCAGGGATGAAAATGTGTTAATTATCTCAATGTAACGCACAGAGTTTACAGTAGCTGTAACCAGAGGCGGCCGTCCTCATGTGCTACAGAGCTACAGCACAATGATAATTTTTGCTCAAATAATGTATTTGCCATACCACCATAGTATCTGATCTGCCATTTGATAATTTCTTGTGGTTATGTTCATGACACGTTATAGAGTGTTTAGTCTTCGCTCTTAGCTCTTTGGTGCTATTCAAAACTCTACATGAGAATGTAGACAATTAATGCGCATGTGCGAAGCTGAAATCACTGCCCTGATTGGCTATTTTTACGCGGGGAAGTGCTGTAGTCAGCTTCAGCACAACACAGCTTGGAGATTGCAAAAGTAAAGCGTAACGAAAGAATGCTTGTTTGTGGAAGAACTCGGAACTATTTACAATGTATTTGGTAATTCAAGTGTCCGACTGCTGCTGCCGTCTACCTGCTTTTTGAGGTTCCTCCTGAATCAGTCAGCAGGAGACGGAAAATGGAATCCCAGGAAATTGATGCCAAGGAAGTATGTGACCGTATAATTCAGGAAACTGCTCATCGTTTCCAGTCTTTAAGCTACCTAGACGCAACAGAATTATTAAACAGCAAATTTTCTGGCAATTTTTCGCATAGCCTAATTTTCCTGAACGCGATGTTCCTGTCAACAGCTATATTGTACTGAACAAAAGAGTGTTAAAGTCACAACTTTGAGTTCTATACGGAAGACCCTACTTCCGAAATATAGATGGAGCTGTTCAATTGTTACGATACATAGTCTCCAACAATTCACACGATCCATTCTATGAAATAACGAAGTTGTTAAATATTTTGGTTACAACAGCAATCACTACTGCTGAGCCAGAAAGATGTTTTTCTTGCTTAAAACGCATAAAAAGGTTTTTAAGGAACACTATGTCCCAGGATCGCCTCACTGCTCTTGCAACACTGTCAATAGAAAAGAGTATGATGTCCAAGATGACACCAGGGTACTTGACAGGTTCTGCAGTAGGAAGGAACGTCGTATGGATTTCATATTTCGTCACTAGACGAGTCTCAAATTAAGATAAATAGATATACGTGTATACAGTAGGCCAATATAGAAATTGTAGCACACTCATTATTTTGACCACCAGCCGCTACTGGGTGTAACACCATTTTCTTGAAGAGAGAAAAAAAAAAGTAGGAATCGATGACGCGAAACTGTCCCACCGCGCACCAGACTGTTACTTTAGGGCTATGCAGAGGTTCTTCGTGTAAGGTCGCGGATTTTCAGCAGCCCAATACCGAAAATATTGTCTGTTAATGGCTCCATTACGGTGGAAATGGGCTTCAACACTCATTGCAACCATCATGTTTTCATACTGCTTTTGGAGTGCAAGCATTTTCTGTGCGAAATTCATCGTTGGGGTGGTCCCTTACATTGAATTTCTAAACAGCCACCCATCTTATATGGGTGTAACTGTAAATCGTCATGCAAAATCCGTCTTACCGCACGATTGCTGATTCCAAGTGCAGCTGAATGTCTTCGAGCAGAGCGGCCTGGGCTGCGCGTTATCGCTTGTCTGACTCTTTGAACATTTTCTGGCGCACTCTGCGTTGGGGGCCGGGCGATTATTCTTCAATATTGCGCCTTTTGTTCAAAGATTGTTAACCCAACATAAGATTGTGTCACACACGGGAACAGAATCATTGCGATTAATATTGACTCTGTAGCAAAACTCACGCCGTACCATGGTCACCTACTCGCCAACGAAAACATGCGTCTACTGCTCCATGATGCCGACCGCAGGTGAAATGCTATGAGGCACGGAATGGACTGCCACATGCCGCACGTCTCTCCCTTTCATAATGACCGAGTACAAGCCATTCCAAAAACACTTGTTTCCCATGCCCCACCTTGTATTACAAAATGTTCATCGTAATTTTAAAGTGAACACGCTTAAGTGGCCAATAAACTAACTTGCATAGTTCTAGAGTTGTTTGTTTCTTGCTAAATAAGTAATAAGATGAAGGTTGGTAATATTGTGATACGAGTAATATTGTGATACTTCTTTTTGAGAATTTATTACAATTTTACTTAGCGAGAGAACGACCGGTTTTGTGCAGCAACTTGTACACGAACATTCCATTAATACGTAGACACAAAAAAACCGATCTTCCTCTCGCTCAGTAAAAAAAAAAAAAAAAAAAAAAAAAAAAAAAAAAAAAAAAAAACTATCAGAATATTACTCATATCACAATATTACCAACATTTACACTATTTAGAATCCCTTAATAAAACATTTGTGACCTGTAATACTTTATCAACCTTAAATAGCGACTTTTACAAATAAATATATTGGAAATCCTTAATATATAGGGTATTTCAAAAGTCACTTTAAACATTAAACCGCTATAAATATTATAATATTTGAGATGGGGGGAAAAAAAACATCACAGTATTGGGCAAACAACGGGTTTTACAAAACATTGGGAAGATATCCACCGTTCTCTTGTTCAACTATAGAGCTATAGCGCCACGGATTAGTGTTATTATTATTACTATTATTATTATTATTATTATTATTATTATTATTATTATTATTATTATCATTATTATTATTATTATTATTATTTTAGTATTAGTGATTTAATATTAGTGATTTTCTCTTAAACTGTGATGTACAAAACCGTGTTTTGTTGAGGTACGTAATTTCTTCAGTATGTCTTTCACTATTGTATTGTCAATTCTTTCTAAATATGTATATACCCCACACAACCAGTTTAGAGTTTTATGTACTATCTCTGAGGTTATTATGATCTTCATTAATATTCTTAGAGTAGAAATTATGAGTAATTATAATAATGTTCTTTCTGTTCATGAAAGAAATGCTGTAAACTTGTCAACTGCATTGCTGTTCTAGTTTTACTGTACGTTACTGGTGCGTATTATATTGATGAAATTTAAATAACTTTACAGCATCTAGTTTTTGTATGAAAAGCTTCATTTCCTAAATGCGTTTTAAAAATATATGAGGAAATATTTCTAGGAGAACAATACTTGGTCAATCAAAGGCTTCTCAACAGTCTTGTATTTTTCTAAAGTGAACGTCAAGCAAGCGTAGTACTGTATTTATTGATACCACATCACAACGAAACTCAGCTTGTGCCCATTTAGTGTAAATTGAACTGTAAAAATCTAAGATGCGCACTTAAGATATATCCGTTAAACATTTGAAACAATGATTTCGAGAAACAACGTGTTGTGAGAAAGGTTAATTAGTAACAATGTATCAAAGTGTAAGATCCAAATATTAATTTTGATTAACTGCATGTAGGCTAGTTACAAAATAATGATAATACATAATTAAATATACATACAAGGTTACGCCAAATAAGATTAAGGATGTCATACTCTCATCAAGGAGAAAAACGTTGAAATTAATTCATTAGTAAATTGAAAATGTGATGAAATAAACAAGGGATGGATAATGAAAACTGTTTTCTGAGGGAACTTATTAGCGTGTAACAAAAATCTTAGACGAGAACAGAAGGGAGACTACCTTTTGTCGTGGCTTACGTGAGGGGAGTCGCAAAGGAAGAGAAGAGAGTGAAATAGCGTCAGAGACTGAAAAGTAAAAGGAAGCAGAGTGAGTTCAGAAAAGAAACTGGTATAAGCATAATACTATGGATCTGTGTGGCAGGTAGGTACGGTATATATTTATATTAAATTTCTACCTTTCCGGTAATAGAAACAGGGTCAGCTGGATTGTAACCGGACAAGCTACCTCTTGAACCATACATAAAATCAGGGTTGTTAATTATATTTGTCGTTTGAGTTACTTTACATTCGTCTTTTGTACCAATGGTGTACGGGAGGATATATCTGAAATGGGGATAAATTTCCGACTTCGCTGGAAATCGAACCATGCTCCGCTTACTTGGAAAGCGCATGCGCTATCAAGAGAGCCACAGCGGCTGACAGCGTTGTTAATTAAATTAATTACAATCATTCGTCATCTTGATATCACTGCGCAGTCACCGGAATATGAATAGAATATTAAAATTAAATCCGTGGCTGGACATCACATGAAGGGCTAAGACCAAACAGCTGCTGTGGCTGCACATTCCATGAAGAGCTAAGGCCGAACAGCCGATGCTGGCCTCACGTTCACATGCCTCAGCAGAGGTGAATGATTATCTAACCAGAAAGGAGATAACGGTGTTTAGCACGATGATCCCCTCAGCCTTTACAGCTTGTTTCTGTAACCGAATTTCGCTACCTATTGCAACTCCTCAAATCCAACACGATTCTGAATGGGCACCGATCCCATACAGTCATACATTGGCCGAAATTTCATGAGCAAATTAATAGAAGATGCGTAGGGAAATAACACGGATAAGCAGATAAAGTTACCACGCTCGGAGCTTGTTTTGAACTCTGTGTATGTCGCAATATGATTTATCTCGTTTCCTGCACTCTCTGGGTTTACTGTTACTCATTCCGGTTTCCACAGCAAGGGATTGTCAGTGTAGGCGACGTCGTTTGGAATTACTCAAGAGTAATTTTGGCCTAGAGATCACGATGTCCCATTCTATAATTCTTTTAAATAGGACTGCCGAGGTTACTTCACCGGCTTCTGTGACAAGCCATTATAGTGAAATCCCCGTGCGGAGAACAAATTGTGATTTGTATTTCAAAAGTCACGATCATTTTACCACCATCGACATTACCGAAGTGTTTATTCAGCTCGTTTCAGTAAGAGTTGAATTTACATTTTCGTTACCTATATCACAGACAGTTGTGCTATTTCGGAAAATAAATATTACACAATAAAAACGAACAGCTGAACCTTACTGCAACGTTCTTGAAAAGTCTTGGATCATACACTGAAATGGGAGAAAATAAATAAATGTATCTTGAAGATTACACCTACTGTCATTTTATTAATTATTTCATTATGGAATACTTTTTTTAATACTCTTTATAAGCAAAAGAGATTATTCGGAAGATTGAAGAAAGGAAATAGAATTTCTTATTGAACATATGAAAATAAACAAAAAATCGATCACAGTAAAGTTATTTGATCACCTTTCTAAAGGACATCGCTTCTTCCGAAGTTACAAGGGTAAAATGAAGCCATCTCACATCTAGTTAGAAAATTAGGTCAGAGATGTCAAAACTCCTGCACTGCATGCTCTCAAGAACCCGCACAAATTTCCTTAAGAGCGATGATTGTAGGCCTACTCATTTTCCTGATAAGTGAAATTTGTTGGTTTGTATTGCTTGCAGTATGACGTTTCAGGCGTTTTGACATCGATGGTTAGGTGGATTCATAAACCGACTGAAGGTTTTTACATCCAGTCTTGCCAATGGAATTTTCCTGCACTTTCCTTCGTGCAAACAGTTTGATTGTACTTGTTGTATGACGGCGATTGGCAGGCGGGCATCTGGGGTTGCAGCTGATTGGAAGACAACATACAAGGTGGATAGTGACTCGCTTGTTAGCTTAGAATTTAAAATTTCAGGGGCCAAAAAGATCTGCGATACTTAATAACAACTTTACATATCTTTTAACATACCCCAGTCCACACCTGTGGAGTAACGGTTAGCGCGTCTGACCGCGCCCGGCTTCGAATCTCGGTTGGGGCAAGTTATCTGGTTGAGGTTTTTTCGGGATTTTTCCTCAACCCAATATGAGTAAAAGCTGGGTAACTATCGATGTTGGACCCCGGACTCATTTCACCGGCATTATCACCTTCATTTCATTCAGACGCTAAATAACCTGAGATGTTGATACAGCATTGTAAAATAACTCACTACAAAAACATACCCCAGGTTCAGGATAATTATTCCCACCGTCAGTGGCATACATGGTAGCTGCGAAGTCTGTATTTGAGACCTACTAAGAAATTAAGTATTGGCTTAACTTGTAGGGTGCTGCGAAATGTGGACCATAAGCGAGTCACGCTGGTGATCCGGGTTCGAATTCCGATCAGACCTGATATTTTTCGTTGAGAAATCTATAATGGCATCTGTAGCAAACAAATGGCATTTGGAGTTTTTCTCGACATTCTGGCGTTTCCCCATATTTAAATTAACATAATTTCATAACATTCCCAGATTGTCGGTTGACGAATAGCTGTGGGGAATTATCTAGGAACGAGCGGGGTTGCCTGCTCGAAATCTGGATACTCAGCGATACTTACTGTTAGTGTATTCAGCTGGTTTGGATTGGGAGTACATCTAGCTGGGAATGACCATAAGAGTTCACTCAGGTTTACCCTTCCCCATTGATATACAGGGCGTTTCATAATTACAACTTCTAGGAGTTGTAGAGGGGACTAAGTATATAAAGTTTTTATTAGGAACCCATGTCCGGAAATATATCGTTTCGATGCAAAATAAGTTTGAAGATCGATTCGATTTAAAATCTCCCGCTTCATGGTACGCAAACAAAATGGGCTGAGGGCGACTTCTGCAGTTCCATGATATCGTATATCTTCTGCTTACAATCAATTATATGGAGTCGACTTTCACATCAGTTAAGATTTGCCACTGGCACTGCGTCAGCAAATGTGGTTCCAACATAATGGCGCACCCGCGCACTTTTCACTTGCCGTCCGCGAACATCTCCACCAAACATTCGGGGAAAGGTGGATAGATCGAGGTGTGCCAACTCCTTGGCCACCGTGGTCGCCAGATTTAACTCTAGATTTTTTCCTTTGGAGCCACATGAAGAACCTTGTTTATGAGACTCCTTTAGAGTCGGAGGAAGAGCTCGTTGTCTCTAGTGAAGTGGGAAAGTATGTGAAATCGATTCGATCTTCAAATTTATTTTGCATCGAAACAATACATTTCCGGACATGGGTTCCCAATTAAAATTTTATCTACTTAGTCCCCTCTACAACCCCTAGAAGTTTGTAATATGCCTAGGAATAAGAAACACCCTGTATAAAGATAACAAATATTGTCTTAGAACAATAATTCTAACCTGGTTTCATATGGAATTGAACTATATTATTTAAAATCTGAAATAAGTGAACTATTCGTCGAGTTTTTTTTGTATGAAATAAACAGAATTCAGTCTGGAAGAAGTCCTGTGAAATATTTTTGATGGTCAAAGCTGCAGTAGAGAAGCTTTTCTCCGGACACTTCTTGTCTTCCCATTTCGTTTCAACATAGCTTCACTAATGCCATGTCGACATACCATCGACTCTGACTATCCTTTGTAGTTAAGAAGAGACCGTTAATGTGCACCCAGACGTTGATTACCGATAGTAAATTTTGTTACAGACATAATATGCCGTGCCATGCTTGCATCTGTTAAGCAATAGTTACCACAAAGCCAGTCTGCAGATGCCTGTAAAGGAACATTAAATCAATTACGTTCATAATACGCTACACAAGAGCTAAGTAACGCATGCTGTACATCGTTTCCCGTACTCCTTGGCTTTATGAGTCTTCTTGCAAGTCTCAAGGCCCTCGGTGAAGTTCAAGGTTCGATATGTGTACTATCCAGAGGGGATGAAGACTGAGGTAATCGAGTCTGTAAGTCGATTATCATAACAGCGGGTATGAATAAATCTCAGACTCGTATGTCATCATGAAATTCAAAAGCGTCAGAGATGAAATCTTTCTCATTTCTTCTAATGGACGTGGGCTGAATTAAATTGCATTTCGTATCTTATATACTTACGATATATAATTTGCACCTGACTTAGCCAATGGGTTAGCCTCGAGTGATATGCAGTACTTGATCGTGGGTTTAAGTCCTTAATAACATTTTGTCATTGATTTTATGAAACCTCCTATGTGAAAGTACATAACATAATTTTGCAGAAGGAAGAAAAAAATAAATTAACAATCAACATGCATACATAACAATATGAAGTAATTCGGTAGAAAACGTTGGTGGATGTAATGAACATAAATGACATAATCGAGGATCAGTGTAGGCCTATTGATATTTAATTAATTTTTTCTGTACTGTCACATAGGAGGTTTCATAAAATCAACGACGATTTATTTATTCAGTAAAGCTTATACGATTTTTGGTAGACAAAAAGGTTAAGGTAGAATGTATAGTTCGATTTTCCCTGCCTTTTTACTCCAATATTAATTATAACCTTATCATTACCTCGAAGATTCTAAATTGCCTATGTATTTTAAAATAATCACAGTTTTAAGCACAATATTCTTCGAAATTATAAGTCACATTCAGCAATACGGAAAATGACTTACCGGAAGTTATTTTAAAATTAAATAAATGGAGATAATTGTAAGAAACGAAACGATTTTTAAGAAAGAAATGTCTTAATGTTAATGTTACGTTTTATTTAACGACGCTCCCAACTGCCGAGGTTATATCAGCGTCGCCAGCGGAATTTTGTCCCGCTGGAGTTCTTTTACATGCCAGTAAATCTACTGACTTCAGCCTCGCATTTAAGCACACTTAAATGTCATCGACCTGACACGGAATTGAACCCGCAACCTCGGGCATAGAAGGCCAGCGCTATACCAGCTCCGCCAACCAGGCGAAAAGAAATGTCTTGGCAGTCGAAATAACCTAAAATAATAACACACCTCATCCAGAAATTAATTTTGTGATTTCAACAATTCATTAAACATAAATAAAACGAGAAATAAATGGTAATGCGTGTGAAAAACAGCTGAAGATGGTTAAAGTTTTTCAGGTCGAATATAGTCCCACTGTTTTTTAATAATCATGTATTTTAATTTGCATTTTATGGCGATACCATACATGTTGTACAGCTGTCAAAAGAAAAAGTGGCCACTCTCCTGAAACAAAGTTCGGATATCTTCGCTACAATTCGGAGACAGGCGATGTTACATGTTGTTGGACCACGGTGCCTGATATCTACAGTTATAATTGAAGTATTTTGTGTGTTATTCGATAGCATAATGGTAGCGTTCAGGTCTCTTATTCATGAGGTCCTGCGTTCGACTACAGCCTCGTGCTTTTTATGTTCTTTTTTGTTCTGTTTTTGAGAGAGACAAACTATACATAATGGCTCCTTTCTCTTTTACGATTATTTTAGTAATTAACATCAGGTTCATTAATATATTATGCCATGACTTTATCATTATGATATTGTGGCTGCAAATGGAAAGAAAAAAGATTTTATTCTCAATAAAATATCTTTCGTGGCATAAACATAACAAATTTACTGGCGTCGGCCTTAAAACATTCAAACAATTAAGCGTTCAAAAAACAAAACAAAAAGCCACAATTCAATATTTAGTCTATCTTCCTCTTATCTCGATCATCTTGCAGTCGAGTGGGCATGGAATTGACTAGTCTATGCAAATAGCGACTGTTCTTAGACACGATATTCCAGGCATTCTGAACATACATACATAGTGTTCTGTCCATGGGCAGGTCTTTTATTGCAAACCCAGTAATCTCCAATCTTTGCTATTTTCTGCCTTCCTCTTAGTCTCCGCATATGATCCACATATCCTAATGTCGCCTGTTATTCTTTTCAACCAGAGACCCAACCAATTCCTTTTTCTCTTTCTAATCAGTTTCAGCATCATTCTTTCTTCACTCACTTTTCAAACACAATTTTATTTCTTATTCTGTCTGTCCACTTCACACGCACCGTTCTTCTCCACATCCACATTTCAAATGCTTCAATTCGTTTCTCTTCATTTCGTCGTAATGTCCATGTTCCTTCCCCATACAATGCCACACTCCACACAACGCACTTCACTAGTCCCTTCCTTAGTTCTTTTTCCAGAGGTCCGCAGAAGATCCTTCTTCTTCTATTAAAAGCTTCCTTTGTTCATGTTTGCAGTTTTTCTTGGGAAGGATAGGCCTAAATGCGGTAACATCCCGTTGCTTTCCGCACACCACTATCTCTTTCGCATCTTATTAAATTCCAGGGGGCCCAAGCGTGGAGATGAGGAGAGTGGATTTGACTAATTGGGTCCTCCGGACTTCACCGAAAGTCACGGCAAGGGTTAAATATTAATTCTATCAGGATGTTTGACTCGATCAGAGACCGGGAAATCTCAATTAGCCTTTGCCCCCCGCATCCTGGACTAGCTTCTACGAATCTTCAGAAAATCTTAGAGTGTGATTGGGCCAATTTTTCCGAAAATGCTTCCACACTTTTGCCCTCTTAGCTCAGCGGACGGACGTCGGAATTTAGATGTCAACGTCTCAGGTTCAATTCCTCGTTAATCCTTTTCATTTTATTGTGGTTCAAGATAGTATAATGTAATAATACAAAAAGAAAAACTAATAGCAGTATTATGCAACTGGATTTTTCCAAACCTAATATTAAATTTATATATATTAAATTTATATATATATATATATATCGCTAAAGAACGATTACAATATAAATAACTTGAATATTATTTATACAGTATCACTAAAGAACGATAACAGAATATAAATGATAAATATCGGTTTGTTTAATTAATATAAGATATTATATAATACGTATTTAATTATCTAAATAAAATAACATATTTTACAAAGAAAGATGGTTATTTGTGTTGTAATAATTACTTACATAAAATACAGATTATTTATATTGCGAAAGAACAATAACAGTATAAAGAACTTGAATATTATTTTATAATGCTAATGAAGGAAAACAGAATATAAATGATAACTTGAATATTATTTATATCGCCAAAGAACTATAACAATATAAAAAACGTGAATATTATTCATATCGGAATTTCACAGATGTATTACAGATGTATTTAAGAAATTGTAGAAGAATAGTAATTAGTAACAGTGTCCTATTTATTCTTCTTGGAGACAAATTTGTAACTTTTAAAAGTGTGGTTACTATGTTGAAGTGTATGTGTTGCAACGGATGCTTGATTTGTTATGTATGTGAGTCAGTTATAGGATGCTTGATGTCGTCGGAATGTCCTAATTATAGTTTGATTGTGTTTGTGTGACTGTTGTGTATTAATTTATGATGTATGGTACGGAAAGCTGCATATTTGTGTTATAGAAGTGTAACGTATGTGTGTTGTTAATGTTTTTGTATGTTTCAAATTGATAACTGATATTTGTTTTGCAATCGCAATTCCTAATTTACGGATTGTTTATGTTTTGTTTACATCGCGTAAGCTAATTTAATTTTCTTTTCCATTTCTCTTTATGCTTATCTTTTTTGTGTATAAAACTATAGCCCTAACATACATATGTAAAATAGGGCTAACCCCCATTGGAGATACAATAATAATAATTATTATTCATATCGTTATAAAACGATAACAGAATACAAATGATGACTTGAATTTTATTCATATCTCTAAAGAACGATAACAGAATATAAATAACGTGATATCCATAAAGAACGATAACTGGATATAAATGATAATTTGAATATCATTTACATCGCTAAAGAACGATTAAAAATAAAATGAAAACTTGAAGAAGGGCCGAACCCACAACCTTTCAATCATTAAACAAGCACTCTACCGCTGGTCTACGAGGCGCAGATATGGAACACTTTCATAGTTCCGGAACTGCTTGTACAAGCACATGCATCGTGTAACATAGCCGCGACCCGAAGTGGACTTTGAAAATATTCGCTGTTCACGAGTGCGGCCACTTTTTTTTTTTTTTTTTGGACAACTGTACATGTTTCAGCAAAATAAATATCTGTCTATCTATCGAGTATTGATTAGCTTAGATAAAACAATAATACACAATAATAATAATAATAATAATAATAATAATAATAATAATAATAATAATAATAATAATAATAATAATAATATGCAATACATAATTAATCGTCGTCGTCTTCCTTTCGTGGAATTTAGGCCAACTAGCCTGTTCCGATCTAGAGCCATCTCTTCTTTAGTCTGCCCAGTCATATCTTTCCTGTAAGCTAGTATTAATAAGATTAATTAATATCAATGATAATGCAAGGAAGTCGTAAGAAAAGATTAAATTCTCTATAATTACGAGCACTTACATAGGAGAGGAGCGTGTTAGTGCGTCTCGTGGTTTTAATATTGCAAATCGATCACTGTGATGCTCCGAAAATTGGGAATAACATTTTGTTACTATTTTACACAACGATGTTCGTGCTTAGTTCCGAAAATTCTCAGAGAATCTGAAGAAATAAAAAAGCATTTAAAGAACCTACGAAGAAAATGAGGCAATGAGGGGTAGTTACGTTAGAAGCACAAAGAAATTTTCCCGCCAAATCACCCAAGAATTAAATTTTTGAGAAGAAACGAGAAGACTCCTGATAAAGTTGTACAATGCCAGGCCTGCAGAACAAATAAAAAAATGGCTGAAAGTTGTACACATTTATGTTTAATAAAGAGTACATTATTATTATTATTATATTATTATTATTATTATTATTATTATTATTATTATTATTATTATTATTATTATAAAGTCGTACAAGATCTATATACAGCATACGTTGACTGCAAGGAGCAATTGGGTGCAATATACTTTTTGTGATGACATATTTCACAGAATGAAACATGGTAATATCCTAATAATATTTCCTTCACTGAAAAGACAAAATTTCTCTTAAGCGGGATTGTTAACCATCGTAATGTAAAGGTATAGAGGAGAGGAAATCCAATGCTGTAAGCAGATAATCATCAGATATGCAGTAATTCGAAATTAAATGTATTTTGTGCTGTAACACAGAATAAGTTTAAAGTACTTAACTTATCGAAGAGAACATAACCAGACTAATGGTTTATTTAAAAATACTGTATCATCACCTGCTCCGGAGCAAGAGGGTCCTATTATTATCGAACAAAATGATTCACTATCCAATTCCAGAATGAAGTGACAGATTTATTGAACCATACTTTCCCGCAATGGATTGAAACGTGGAGGGGTGGAGGAAATTGCGTGGCCTACAAGGTCAAGGTTCTTTAGACTTCATTCTTCTAGTCTTTTTAAAAGACTTCACTGCAACTGAAAGAAAATGATCACTGCTAGGTATATGATAATAGTGGCATGTTGATCCTCTTTCAGAAACAAATTATAATTTGCCGACAGGGTCTCTAACTTTTAACCTCTAGATATCATATTAAACACATACAATAAAAACTTGTAAGAAACAAATGCGTGTTATCCCATTGATGTTTATGTGCTAATTTCTCTAAATATATTTTTGAAAATGTTTAATCAATTTTGGGACACTGTGTGTAACACGACAATAAAGTTAGTGAAATACGTTATCAATGGGCGCAATATTATTTACAATAACACACATAACGATATTGAGAGTAAACTTAGTAGATTCCAACAGAATATAAGCATAATATAAATTTTGTTGGAATGAAAAGCAAATAAGAGAATAATAAAGTTTGATAAGCCCATGACCATTCTGTTTAAAGTAATAATTCGTCACAAAATCTAAACTCGGCAAATGGGCCCAAAAAACTGCCTTTAAATGAAGCAGACCTGAAACCCGAAGCTCGTTGTTTGTATTATTATTATTATTATTATTATTATTATTATTATTATTATCATCATCATCATCATCATCATCAGAGACCGGAAGTTTAGGCATTATGAATCATTAAAATAGGCAGGCAAAAAAGGCATCATAAATAGCTAAAATAGGCAGGTAAAAAGGCATTATAAATAGCTAAAACAGGAAATAAAAGGCAATTACAAAAAACTTGCACTAGACCCATTAGGTACTAGATTACACTATTCAATAATATTGTTGCAAAGAGAATATGAACTGACTAAAAGACAATAATATACATTCGGTGAAGCCACTTTCATTGTGTCGGTTATAGAAATAAATTAAAATATGTCTGTAGGCAATTTTAATAATAAATTAATAAATAATAGATAAATAATCAAATAAAGGCAAAAAAGCATTTATTTTGTAAATTAGGCGTTTATATTAAAAAAGGCAGAAAAGGGCAACCTAAAACTGTGACGTTTCAATCACAAAGGTATAATTCGTACAGTTTTACTTTCAAAATGAAGATAGATTTAACACATTTAAAAAGGCATTCTGCCAAAGTTCCGGTCTATTATTATTATTATTAATAATAATATTATTATTATTATTATTATTATTATTATTATTATTATTATTATTGAAATTATGTATGTTGATGATAATGATTACAGAAAAGGAGAGTCATGGGAATAGAGTGTTTTATGAGAGTGATGATGATACTGGGAGGAAATGAAATGATGATAAGAAGGAAGAGTATGGAATTATAATGAGAAGGATGCTGAATATAAAGAGAAAGACACTGAACAATGTTCAGGAGGATGACAATGAGAGGGAGGAAGAGGTAGGTAAGGAGGAGGAGGTAACTTACGAGAGTGATGATTATAAGGGGAATGATGGCAAAGTGGGGAATAATGATGGTAAAACGAAGAATAATTATGGATGAAAAGCAAAATATTGACAGTAAAATGCACGATAAGAATGTTAAGGATAATAATAAAAGTGATAGCATATTTTGGGTTGATGTAAAAGTTGGTACAATTTTTTTCCCTGTAACAGAAGTTTTTATGAGATGTATAGAAGACGTAAAGTAATCAGTAATGTATTCTCCTACATTATCTATGACTGCCAACGCTAGGATAGTCTTTCGATTCCGCTTCTGAAAAAATCTGCTGGTTTAGAGTTAAAGAAGTCGTTAAGCCAAGTTTGTAAAGCATCTTCGCTATCAAAGGAGTTTCCTTGAAGATTGTTGGATAGAGAATGGAAAGGTGGAAATCTGAGGGAACAGGATCAGGAGAATATGAGGGATATGGAATCACTTCCTAACCAAGCTCCTGGACAGCTGCTTTCGTCGTGTTAGCGGAGTGCGGGCATGAATTATCGTGTCGCAGTTGCACTTGATGCATTCTTCCCGTTCGTTTTTCTTCAATTGCAGCCGCATGGCATCTGAATTTTTGGCAATATATGTCAGCACTTAGGGTCACATTCCTGGAAAGTAATTTATAGTACACGACGCCTTCTTTATTGCACCATACGCATAATATCATCTTCTGTGGAATGGACACTGACTTTTGTAGGGGTGTTGTGTCTTGAAATAACAGAGCTTTTTCTGATAGCATTCTCCCCGTACACGGCATAAATGTCTCGAGATGTCTCCGCTTATTTTGCTCCTCTATTAAACTCAAACAGAAGAATATGTCGGAAGTGTTCGTTTTTTCCACTTGTCACTCCATCGTCTTTAGACCACAAAATAAATAGCACAAACTTTCTTCAAATCTGCAAAATTGAAGGCGTAGACTTCAAATGACATATAATAAACGATAAACAATCTCATAACAACGCAGTATTGTGATGTCGAACAAAAGCGCTACGAACTTATGCATCCAGAGTCCGTAGGTATCCACTGACTCTGATGCATATACCTAATAAAACAATGATAAGAATGATGATGAGGAGTACAGTGAGATATGATAATAACATTGGTGACGATGATGCCATTAATAAGAATGATAATGATAATGGGAATAATGATTAATGAGAGTTATGATGAAAGACAATGAGAGTTATAATAAGAATATTATTTTGAAGAGGAGAATTATGACAAATGGAAAGATGATAATGATTATAGTGAAAAGGAAGAAGAAGAAGAAGAAGAAGAAGAAGAAAAAAGAAGAAAGAAAAATAATAATGTGAGTTATGCTAAGAAGAACAGTATTCAGAATGTTAATTAAGATGCTTCTGGCGAATATATTATGAAATTAATGACTATCAGGAAAACGAAAAGAATGTTTAGAAGAATTATTATGAGTAGAATGATAATAGACGTTATAAGGACATCATGAGATTTAGAGCAACAATGAAAATGATTATGAAAGCGCATATTGCACATGGTAGAAAAATTGTTAATGACTAGAATGTTTAGAAGAATTATTATGAGTAGAATGATAACACTGAACAACAAATTTTTACTTTTTGTCTTGCTCCGAAATAAAAATAGGTGAATATTACTAATATGTGTGCCCTAGATCCGAATTAAAAACCCAAATCGCCCCATCACGTACCATTTTTCGAGGAAAATGAATTGAATTTTTTATGACAAAACTTATTTGTTTTTAATTTTTCGCTGCGACTGATAAAATTACAACACACTAGGGATTCAAAATTCCTCACAATACTTGAAAAATGTATACTGGATACAAAAATGATGTGACATAGTTAAAAACACAACAACAATAAAAATATTTCATGCATATAATGAGAAAATCTCGGAATTTGAACTTACATTTAAATAATTTTCTAGATGACTTCTGCTTAAAACTAGACCCGGGATTGTACTTTACAAGGAACCAACAATAGTCTGCAAGCATGCTGGATGATGATCTTCCTATATATCACCTTTCCATTTAAGATATTTTTTGATGAAATCTTTCCCCATGCTCGTTTACTGCTCCAAAGTTAGGAGGATAGAAATCCAGATAAGAATATAAAAAGTGTGTTATGAAAGACATATTACACTCCATTTTGTCATATACACTTAACATGATTTCCACAACAAGTTCTATGTAGTTTTCTGCCCTAGAATTTCCAAGGAAATTTGAGCAAACGTCTTTGAAAACGCGCCATGCCATTCTTTCTGTAACGGAAAGTTTTTCCTCAAACAAAGTGTTAGCCATAACTTTGTGAATTTGTAGACCGATGGAAATGACCTCTTTTAATTTTCTTTCACTTAAACTGGTAAATACTGAAAACCGCACCCTTCTTTGTTCATTGTGTAGACCTCAATTTGAACTGTTGTGAAATTTACTTAATAGAAGGGACCAATATCTGTTTATTATTAGAAATACAAAATAGCATGCCAACAACCATAATAAACCGTAAATAAGTCATAAACTCATAAAATACATTAGATTTTGTTTTGGTTTATACCCCCAACCAGCGCTAGATGTTTTCTGGTGGAGCGCTTATCGAAAAGTGAAACCATAGTATATCTTAAAACCTTACGTCATACGAAGAAAAAAGATGCATTTTCGGATTCAACGCACATCAAACCATAAGGGACACATTGTTTTAATTCGGAGCAAAGTTCTTGTTGTTCAGTGTAATGGGCGTTGTAAGGACATTATGAGATTTAGAGCAACGATGAGAATGATTATGATAAGGCATATTACATATGGCAGGAAAATTGTTAATTAGTTTTTCGATAGTATAAATGAGCCCGATAATGGCGTAATACCTGCTTTTGTTGGCTTCATAATTCAAACTTGAACTTTAAAAGTAAACGCCAGTAGATGATAAATTTTCCATTACACCCGCACACGGGGATAACGTATGCTTTACTTCATGCAGGGAAAGCAAAGAATGATCGATAGGCTTCGTGTCTTGCTCCATTTCGTGGTTTACATTACAGTTTGTGATATAAGGATGAAGGTAGCTGAGGTGTGAGTAATAATGTCACATTTAAATAATGATTTGCTCTTTAAATGCTGACACGGTGGTCTCTGAACATAACGAACCAGTGAGACCGGTAAGAGTTGTAGGGATCCCTATAGTTTATGTGACCAAGACTGCTGTAGTAAATCTAGAGAGTTGAAAAAAAAACACCATCGTTGGGACTTTGCTTTCCGTCAGCTCTGGAATATTGGCGTGTTTTATAGGATTTCCCAGGATAAAGAAATTATTTCCTTTACAATTAATATCGTTCCATTCATTCTTCATATTTAAAATTGTTATTCTTCATGTTATTTTATTGCATATACGGAGAAAGCACACGGAAGCTCTTCTACACAGCGACCGCTCAATTAACTGTAAAGTATGGAATATTCCGACCAGGAAAGAGATGATGATGAAACCAGACGGGTGAATCGCAGCCCGAAGATATTGTAAGCCTATATATGATTCAGGCAGATATCTGACAGTCAATAGGTTTAACTGGCCATATCTGTGTATTAGTGGATCTCGCAAAATTCTTATCTATGTTACAGGTAGTAAGCATTAGTTTCTTTGTTCGCCTGGTTGGTCATCTCCATTTCGTGTCATTTAAACTCGTAAAGTGAACTGAAATGTAGTATGTTGGTAGAGTGGAATGTATAAAATTGAGAAATATGAGATGCCCCTCATCCGATCTTGTCTGTCACAAATATCACTTCAACATCGGGGATGGAACTCAACTCAGCGCAATGATAAATCCCTGCTCTTGCACTCCCGTATAGGAGGGGCGTCTTCTTTCTTATTTTTCATCCATTCATCTTCTCTCCATCCATGTTTATATTGAAAGATTCAATGCTTTCTTTTCAGCTGTAAATTAACTTAACTTCTGGCATTTGCATGTGGTGGACGTACATTTTTATAGTGTTATTCTATTTCTCGTAAAGCAACTTTTTTCTTAATCCTCATTACCTTCTAATTTTACTATTATTATTATTATTATTATTATTATTATTATTATTATTATTATTATTATTATTATTATTATTATTATTATTATTATAAGTAGGACAAGGCTTCAAAGTTCCTTATACATATTAGAGAATGTACTATAATGTACAAAATACAGTAGAAATTTTAGATACACGTTAAGAACTGAATATACAAAGTAGAGAGGATAAAATACACTCATGGTACATGATGAGAAAATTTTTCTAATCATCTCTTAAGAATGAAGAACGACAGCTCATTACAAAAAAAGAAAAAAAAAAAAGCTTTTCTATATAACCCCTAAGGAAGAAGAAGTGTGGGAAAAAATTTTGAAAAGATGAACCTCTTCTAAACATCGCTATATCAGGTTGACACAGCCTAATCCATGTAGTTTATCTTTATTATTCTTATTAGTGTATTATTATTATTATTATTATTATTATTATTATTATTATTATTATTATTATTCTCATTATTGTCATGAATTTTTTCATGCATTTATGAATTTTTTCAGTAAAGAGACATTCTAATTCCGAACCTGCTGTTCAAACTTACTGATCTGCATTCACATGATTTGTCAAACATTTATATTGCTGTTCTGCTTTTAGTAAAATGTTTTTCTTACTTCTAATATTTTCGAAAAATTGTTATTCTTAATGTTATACTCGTACAAGACGTAGAAGAACGTCTTAAATAATGTTTCCCTCTAAATAATTTTCTAATTACATTTTGTATCATAAATAAAAAAAAATGAGAGCCATTACATATTCACTACAATATTTTACGCTTTCCTTCCTTTTCGCAAAACTAATCAAACTGGACTTGAGCGGTTCTGAAAAACATATCTTAGATGTTGAAACTATAGACGGCAAAATTATTTACTAATAAAAGTAACCTTTTCCAGTTTCGAATAATGTCGTTAATATGAAGTTTAAAAATTAATGGTAATAATCTTCACTTTTGCCTATCGTATTTATTTATAGGAAGGAGTTGACTGCCTACATTAAAACTATGCGGTAATATTAATTTTGTGTTATTTTATACGCGTGTACTTTTTAAAAATTTAATTAAATATAGTGATATTCCTCTTGATAAAACTTCCCTTTTCTTAAGCTAGTCAGCCGAAGAATAACGGCTCTCAAATGTTATACAATGTCACTATCTCACATTTCGTTGGTGAAGTATGACTGGCAAGGATGTCCTTAATAAAATTTACTTTCTGACAGCGTATCGAGTCTTGCGCAATTTTCTGCGGTAGGTTTCTTTTTGTAGAGTGGGTGAACTGGTTGCTTGTTCCTCGTGGGTTGACATTGCCGAGCGCAGAATCCGTTCGTTTCCAAAGAGTTCTCTGTTATGTTACCTAAGTGGGTGGTGGTTATGGTCAAGGGTGGAGTTCACTCAGGTTTCTTGTGGGCTTTATGCTTATTCCTCTAGGCTACATATAGCTGCTGCAATACGGTGAGTAATGTAACGACATTTCATGGAAGACGGATATATCTAGCACCTTGATCTCGATTTGGATTCCAAGAATTATGCAGGTTTCATTCTCATTGCCCAACAGAATAGAGGGAAATTGACTACCCTTAAAATAATCAATACCGAGCCCATCTTTATAAAATATAAATTATGGCTTAAAGGTTATGCAATTCTGTATAATTGTAGTTGTTATTTCTCGTAGGTCAACAAATCTGTTTCATTTTTCCACAGAATGCAACAAGTGCTACGAATTACAGTACCCAAGGTTGTTGCCACGGAGAATAAACTCACTTTTAAGAGAGAAGGGTCAACACCTTCATCGATTTGCATAAAATGCGAAAAGGAAAAGTACACGGCATCCGCGTGGTAAGTAGACCATTATTTGTTACGTATTATGAAGTCTTAATATGCGAGGCACTGTTAGGTGATCGCTTGGTCTGGAAGTTTCTTTTCAAAGTTAAATTCAAGGTTATGATTTGAATTACCATAGGTTACAATTGGAGCATTATTCAGATCGATCGCGCATACCTTTATGACATCATTCTTCAATTGCTGGATCTCAAAGCAATAACAATTTGTCCGTAATTCTGAGTCTCTTTACGATAATAAGAGGTGGAGAGGAGAAAGTAGAGATGGAAAAGCGTCAATGACAACTTTTGTTTTTTAGTTATCTTATTAGAGGAGGAAATGGTGAGGAGAAATATGCACTCGTGACAATTTTAAATTTTGTTGTCAATGTAAACTCTAATTATATTTTCAGAGAAAAAATTATGTATGGAAAATTTAAATGTCCATCACAAAACATAATGTGGCAATTCTATGGTCCGTGCCAGGAATCTGTAGAGTAGGAAAACGAAACAAGACCTCTGTGCAAGTGATATGTGGGAGGGCTAGGGCCAATGATAGCGCTGGGGGGAAGTGTTGGTTGAACGAAGCGAGCAATCGCTTGCAGGAAAAGAATCATTTCTATCTGGACTCTACTCTACCACGAGCATCTTACCTGTTAGCGGCCTCGAGCTTATGCTGCCCGCAATACACTCCAGCACAGATAGACTCCGCCCCTATATGCGTGAAGTTACTCTGCAGTTTTGTCTGGGACGGACCATACTTTATTCTCACGTGAAACCCTTATATGCGTACCATTAGAGAAAAATTGTAACAAAAATTGCAACATTGTCCCTTACGGGAGTTGAATCGATACCACTCGCCATGCATTCGTTAGTTAAAGAGCTTAGTTTGTTCTTTCATGGCCAAGGCACCTTTGTACTGCAACATTGATGAAATGAAATGCGCGACCTATGCTTATTGTGTTGGGGGATCCATCCTCATTTGTTTTTAAATTTTAAGAGGTATGTTCATCGCAACATTTCCTGAAAGAAATCACCTAGCCTAGTCTCTTTTTATAGGCAATAAGTAACAAATTCTGTTTTTCAGAATTTCCGTCACGACCGATGAGAACCACTCACTGATACAGTTTTGGAGGCTGGTTTGAGTTACACATTATTAACATAATTATAGCCACACATCAGGTTTCTTTTCTCAGCGTATTCTATGATTATTAAGATCTCGTTAGTTTTCAATGTGTTCCTGAATTCATAATTTCTGATTCGATCTACACAGACTGAATATTCTGTGGCCTCGTTTATTTCGACTGCTCGCAATTATTTTGTTGCGCGTTGTTCTTCTAGTGTCCATAGCTATATCGCAACTGTACTACACTAGAACAGATTCGATGACTACTTACTTCTTAGAATGACTGAGCACTTTTTTTCTGCTATTAGCCCAAGTGCAGCCGAATGTCGCAGGTTACCGTCGTCTTACTCCATTATAAATCTGACCTAAAATAGCGGTTTCCAACCTGTGGTCAGCACGGACTATGCATAACTTTATCACGTTCTATGTTTTTATCAGAGTGCTGGAATATTTTTTGTTTATCTGAGGTTTCTTTAGATACAGATTTTAAAAGAAATCAGTTCGCTTGAGGGATTTCTCTTGGGTTACAAATTTTGTGTATCTTCCCGATATTTATAGTTTTTTAAATTGTAATCTTTAGGGTCCAACTTTAACTGTGTTCACCGTTCAGGACAAGACTGAAGTAACGATAAAGTAATTAAATATGTGTTCTCCTTGAATTATCAAGCGAATATTCCACTCTCAGTGACTTTCTGTCAACAGATGATGATACACTCTCCGAGCTTAAAAATCAAGTTTCCTACAACGTTCCTCTTGCAATCTTGGTTGCATGAACCACCCATATTATCGCGATGTTTCCCGAATTACAATATAATACTTACAGTTATTTGCATCAATGTACTTGTGTGAGACTACAGTTTCTGCTCTGAACTTCTTGAAGAATAAATATGTGAGATATATGATATGATATGATATGATATGATATGATATGATATGATATGATATGATATGATATACGATGCATACATACATACATACATACATACATACATACATACATACATACATACATACATACATACATACATACATGAGAGAACTTCAAGAAGAAAGTATGCTTAAGTGGGAAAGTGAGTGGCAAAACATGAAAAATAGTGCAGTGACAAAATCGTTTTTCCCCAGTGTAAAAGAGAAGTTACGTGTTAAATTCCACTTAATGGAAAGGTCATAACTTTCCTAACTGGGCATGGAAAAACCGGTGCTTAGTTATACAGATTCAAGCTGAGGACAACCCAGTCGTGTACGTGTGGAGCAGAGGAACAGACAGTGGACCACCTCCTTTTCGAGTGCCCGAAATTGGACAAAGAAAGACTAGCGTTCCAGCGGGAAATGTTAAGGAAAACCGGCAAGTGGACTTTCACAAACCGTAAAATAATGCAAGAACATGCGCACACATTCATAAACTATGTCAATGCTATAAATTTAGACGAGTAAACTTATGATAATTTAATCTAGGATAGATAAGAGTAGGCGCTAGATATAGTAAAAGACTCAGATTTTTACAACAAAATAACAAACCTACATACGCCTAGAGAGTGACAGAAACGAGGCATAATGTGTTATATTGTACACATACAGGTAGCAAGGCATGTAGTATTACCTTTATTGTAATGGGACATGCTGTTCAACTAATATTAAAAAACATACATACATACATACATACATACATACATACATACATACATACATACATACATACATACATACATACATACATACATACATACATACATACATACATACATACATACATACATACATAACTAATGGCGTGTACTTGACTGTTCGTCATTCACCCACATGAAGCCAATTTTGTGTAGACCAATTTACCGACAGAGTTGTTGCTCATGGTGTGCCATGGGAGGCACACGCTACACCGCAAAGAGATTAGATGAAAATGGAGATTTGCTGGGATGTCACAGGAAAACCGTAGCTCCAGGAAAAAACCGAATATATTAACTTCCAAATATATTGATTGGCACAAACAGAAAATGAGTGTTGAAGCAGCAGTTCACATTCTCTAATCAATTCTGTTACAGAGGCATTAGAATTCTGTAATGAACTACTGGCATTAAACCAATGAAAACGATGTGAAGAAACTGTGAAGTTCATTAAATATACAGACAAAATATTTGATTTATTTCATTCATTTAATAAATTTGGTAAGCATTTAAAAGCTCCATTAGCAATATACAGTATAATGAAAATTTATGGCATCTATTCATTAATGATCCTGTTATATTTTCTAAAATAATACGAACACTAAATTATAACATGTGATAGAAAGTTTGGATTTATGGATCTTAAAGTGTGTCTTTTTCTATAGAGAATTTGTTCTATTTGTATGTAAAGCGAAACACACTTACCGGAACTTATTTCCTCAAATGGTAATTAAGTCAAGGCCCTGTAGAAACAACTTGGAGCATAGAACTTTATTCCTACTAGTTCACAATAAATTAACATCTGTTTCAAAGACTTGTTACCAGGAATGAAATAAACTGCATCAAAATAAGTAAATGTATTCCACAAGAAAAAGTAAGCATTCTATCTGTAACCTGAAGGGATATCCTAGATGAAAAGAACACACTGACTATGAGCACTAGCCATCTTATTCAATACTTAAAGTATTTTCTGAAATTATTATTGTTGAAATTGAGTCGGACTTCGTTGTAAATAGAATAATTGATGCTGTTCGGTGTAGAAGGTGTAAAGAAGCAATTGTGCAAACAGGAAATCCATACCAATTTATTTGTTTTAAGAACAGATTAAGCTTGTTTGTGTCTTTGAAGGATGCAGCGCAAGTATGCAAACTGACAGAGGTGTAGTACTTGAGAGAGAGAGTAGATCTACATGGCATGTTTTGCATTCAGTAATGAACCTAACATCCTACATGAACAACTGCGCAAGTAACTGAACTGGGTATATTTTCATCATATTTAAATTTTCACACTCATTTTCATCGACTTAGTAAAATAATTTCAATAACATATTTTTTTTTTAATTCGTGCAAGCCATGCTGTTAGAGAGTTTATTGGGCTTGAGCTTGACTATGGATCAGTATGCCATCACCTTACTATTTTCAAGTGCTTGTAAATATTTAATATCATCTAAATACATCAAGAATATTAAATAGATTGTAAGCAGCTTGTAATACAAGAATAAGTTAAATTAATGTTATAATCTATAATAATTAATGAAATATAATTAATATGAGAGCCGTCCAGAAAGTAAGTTTTCCTGAGGCCGTTTACAGAAAGAAAACACAATTTCATGGAAAGATTTATTGAAACAGATACAATTGTTGAACTATTTTTCAACATATTCCCCATCGGAATTGAAACATTTGTCATACCGATCAACTTTTGTATCTCTGTGTAGTATAAATCTGTCACCTGGGATCGGAACCATTGTGTGACAGCCGTCTACACCTCTCTGTTGATTCTATAGTATGACAAATGTTTCAATTCCGGTGTATCTGTTCCAATAAATCTTTACATGAAATTGTGTTTTCTTTCTGTAAACGGTCCCATGAAAACTTACCTTCTGGGTGCGACTCTTACTTTCTAATTCCATGTTCTTCTCCTACATCTTTCTAAGTCTTGTTTTAATTCCACGCAATTTAATTGTCTCTTCTTTCTGAAGCTGCTTACCTATCAGTGACTACGAATGATATGAGTACGAAAGTGTAGTCAACTTAAGATTTCGGCTTTTCGGCTGGCCACAATCTGTATGGCTTCACCGTGCGCTGAGCATTGCCGGGCTATAAGCCTATACTTTACCATTTCATACTTGTTAATAAAGTGCGAATTAATGTAAATTCAAAAATTAAATAAACTCTCAAAGCTACAATAGGCCTAAATATTACAATTTACGAGGGCACGTTTATGTGACTGTTAAATGATCAAAGAGACTAACGTATTCTTTTTGTGATTTTATTAGTAGCATTTAAGAAATATCCACACCTCGAATTAGTCGTCATAAATGCCAGCGTGTGTACGGCGATATGGTCTGTCTTCGCGCTACGTCCGAAGGTGAAAGTGATGCTGGGCCATTATAACACCCGCCATGCTAATGTAATTGCACAAGTGCACACCTATGGATGTAATACTGTGCAATACGTTGCGATATGAGCGACACGAATACCGAGGACAATTTTGTGCCCTTTAAAGAGTACTAACAATATCAAATTTAAGCCTGTGTTAATTAACCCTTAAGCAGTCGCTCTTAAACACGCCCACCCATTTAAACTATTATTATCTCGAGTATGCGAATTCCGATTTCAAAAATGTTTACGGATAATGTTGTTTTGAGAAAACTAGAAAAAAAACTATTGCACTGTCAATTTCTCTGTAGTCTTATTAAAAAAATTAAATTAGTGCTTCGTGATAAGTTTAATATTATGTCAGTACTTATTTATTTCTATGGTCTTCAAATTTTTGGCAAAATTTTATTTTATTTTACTAACTTGACTAGTTATTGGCTTTAGGTTGTCACTGGGCTATGTCTTGTGTTAACTGCAAGAATTTTTAATGTGAATTTTTATCAAACGTTTCTTAAAATACTATTTCCTTTCGTTTCTCTTTTATTTTTGGTAGTATATTCTAATTAACGTGTTTTTCTACATTTTTATTCAAATTATGTAATACATTTTACATTCACAATGAAGATTCACAAATTAAATTTATTTTATTGTTTCTTTCATTCTTAAATTCCTAATGAAACCTTAATAATAAAACAAGACATACTAAAGAAACTATTAACTATACAATGTATATTTCTAAAAAGTTTGTGAAGAGAAGTCACTTCAGCTTGTCAAAGTAGCAACAACGATTCAAGGATACCTGTTATTTTTCGAAGGTCATCGATATTGTCGTCTGCAAAGGACTCAGTGACTGTTGTCTTTGCAGCATTATAGAGACCTATTTCATCAGGATTGAGGTATTTATAAAGTTTTTTAATATCCTCCAACTTTTCTTTTTTATGGGGACAGTGAAGAAATGAAGATAGATCTGATTTTGAGGTATAACTAAATCTTTGAAAGTAACACCACCTTTTTAGTAAATGAAACGTAGACCACACATTGTTACAGGCTACCTGAAATACTTGATAGCAGTTGCTTCCATTGGCAAAAACTAATCTTTTATTTTGTGCCAGCCTCATGGCAAGAAATGCCTAAGTGTCACATATATGGTCAGTTATTGCCTTGAGGTTAATATTTAATGCCTTAAAAATGTGGTCAAACAGCTCAAACTTGGGTGTTTCTTGCCATGATATGATGCCCATTTACCTACAGAATGAAATGGCGATCTTAACTCAATTTGTAAAAGAGTGTCACTTAGGGACTTATTGACCTCGGCTATTCAATTGGTATTTCTATCTGGATATTTCTGGAGGCATATGCTATTCCTTACATAAAAATAAATAAAAGACGAAAATAAATAAATAATTAGAGTGGATTTCGAGTGACATCATTTTATCCAATTTTGGCATGAGCATTCAGATATCCTAACGTCAATTTCTGGCAGTCCTGTGCTTAAGAGGGGAAGTGACAGGGACAGAGAAACCTCCGTCCTTATCCTTTTCGCTTACACCATATTATAAACAAACGTAGTGTAGGCTCTGTGTATTAGTGGTGGATTTTAGAAGACCAGCGAGAGCCGAAAGTTCTTAAAAGCTACGATGTCCGCTGATACTATCCGTCACTGACTTGCTGTCTGCTCGTACCACATAAAACATTGCTGTTTCAGCCGGGGAAGGTGGAGCGGGGAGTTAAGGGATGGTCTGTAGTGATTCAATCGAGTTAGTAACGTCCAGACCTGTTTTATGAATAGGTAGTACAGTAATTAGTATATTTCACATGTTTATTTTTCGGGACAAATTCAATCGTAGATATAGGCCTATCGAATATAATCAAAATCCGTCCACTAGTTTGAGTGAAAGAACTGTACCTGAGTATATAAACGAATAGATAGATAACAGATATGCCAACAACACCTGTTTGAATATCAGCGGTGTTGAAAGGGTATATTTCTATTAACATCTAGAATCCATCTTTTGAACATCACAAATCTTTTGTCTGTACTTCATATGATGACAGAATACAAAATCCCAAGGTGAATTTACTTGAAACAGCATACAGTATTTCTAATCTATGTGTTTCTTTTTGTAAAGAATAAAATCCTACCTTGATATTTCTCAATAATCTGCATAATTCGTCAATTCACATTTAATTAATGTATATTCATTAATTAGAATCTAATTTCATAATATTTGAAATCTTCTGTGTTTGAATATAAAGTCTTTTTCAGTGACATTTTTGTTCGCCTTGGTAGCTCACTTGGTAGAGTACTGGCTTACAATGACTTGGATTCTGGTTTCGAATCTCGGAGACGATGAAGTCGTATTTGTGCAATAAAGTGAAAGTTCATGAGGATTTTCCTTGGGGTTCTCCCGAAGGTTCTTTAGAGTTTCTCTGGGGGTTCTCCTGTTTCCTTCCATTATCCCATCGTCACTCTCCTTTTCAATAACTCATACAATAACATTAACCAAAACGATGTCGGCGTGACTGACACACAGATAGAATCAGGGAGGTGAAAGGGTATTCTAATGGGACTTCACCAGAACGTGAATCGACAGATTACCACATAGAATATGTACAAATAAAGTTGCCGTCGGACTTCAACAAGTGGTAGGGCACAATAAGCCCATTTGAGGCTGCTGTAATAGCCTTCAGACCCTTTCCTTCGTACAATGGAAAAAGTGATTTTTTTAGCATTCTCTGAAGAAAATGTGTTATAGAAAATTGTTTACTTTATTCTTCACTGTTCATATAAAGAGACTGTCGTCCAGTAGGCTGAATATTTGTTGACTGAGCTTCCAATCACGAAATGCGTTCTGGTGTGAAGAGGTTGGACGTTGAACTGTAAAAGCTGCGTCATAATGTATAAATAAATGTACAAGCTAATTATTTCCACTACAACATTTTTATCCTCAATTTCTCCTTTCAAGTTGGCAAAAATAAAAGAGTGTCATAATTAATTTGAAGCCACAAAATTTCTTGCATAATTTGAATTTTTATTGCATTATAAGCCGAATGGTTTCCTAGATGACCAGTTTTTCATATGAATTGATTACGATCGGTAAAATAAGAATCATTGAACTTCACAAAAAGAATGCCTAACATGTGCACGTATTCAGACCTAAAGTAATTTCTTTTAAGTTTATGCATTTTATTTCCGCTAGCTTTTTATGTTGATTGTTACTATTCTCCGACGACAAAGTGGAATAACAATCATTGTTTCTATAAAGAGTATAACATACTCTTTCCTTCATATAACTAAACAGTACGGGTAATTGTTTATATTTCATAGTATTGTTATTACCAGATATCAGCTTGGAAGAAAATTCTTTCAAGAACCTAACGCGACACCGTAGGTAATACCATCTGCCATCGTCTGTGATGAAGCTGTTACCATGTTTGTGTCTGACCTCGGTGCTACAAGTTCAACAGCTTTCTGCAGCAGGAAATTAGATCTTTGAAGAGTCTTGTCACTCTCACTTAGTGACATAATATGAAAGAACTTTATTATTATTATTATTATTATTATTATTATTATTATTATTATTATTATTATTATTAAGTAAATCCCGAAAAGACAAAGTATATGATTATGTCTCGTGACCAGAATATTATACGAAATGGAAATATAAAAATTGGAAATTTATCTTCTGAAGAGGTGGAGAAGTTCAAATATCTTGGAGCAACAGTAACAAATATAAATGATACTCGGGAGGAAATTAAACACAGAATAAATATGGGAAATGCCTGTTATTATTCGGTTGAGAAGCTTTTATCATCCAGTCTGCTGTCAAACAATCTGAAAGTTAGAATTTATAAAACAGTTATATTACCGGTTCTTCTTTATGGTTGTGAAACTTGGACCCTCACTTTGAGAGAGGAACATAGGTTAAGGGTGTTTGAGAATAAGGTGCTTAGGAAAATATTTGGGGCTAAGCGGGATGAAGTTACAGGAGAATGGAGAAAGTTACACAACACAGAACTGCACGCATTGTATTCTTCACCTGACATAATTAGGAACATTAAATCCAGACGTTTGAGATGGGCAGGGCATGTAGCACGTACGGGCGAATCCAGAAATGCATATAGAGTGTTAGTTGGGAGGCCGGAGGGGAAAAGACCTTTAGGGAGGCCGAGACGTAGATGGGAAGATAATATTAAAATGGATTTGAGGGAGGTGGGATATGATGATAGAGAATGGATTAATCTTGCTCAGGATAGGGACCAATGGCGGGCTTATCTGAGGGCGGCAATGAACCTCCGGGTTCCTTAAAAGCCAGTAAGTAAGTAAGTAAGTAAGTATTATTATTATTATTATTATTATTATTATTATTATTATTATTATTATTATTATTATTATTAAAAACTGCCTCCCAACGGAGGTAGACTCTTAAGCCTCAGTATGCTGATATATGATTTACAAATATAAATACAGATTAAAATAAGAAGAAGAAGAAGAAGAAGAAGAAGAAAAATTAATATGTATACTAAAATATAATTAAAATATATCTTAAGAGTGTAAATGATCATTTAAAATTTGAGATGATTTTTGAAAACTATTGTGACAATGTCATCTACAGTAATTAAAATAAAATTATAATTAGCCTTTGCATTATTCTGCGACCAGAGAGGTCAGTAATATTGTTAGAATACTTGGCTACGAACTGGAAGGTCTCTGTTTCAATCCTGGATGGTAACAAGATTTTCTTCGTTGACGAAACTTCCCGAGGTCCACTTAGCCTGCTGTCAAATTGAGTATAGGGCCGAGGTCATGGAAGCATGAAGCTCCACCATTAGCCTTCATGGCGTGTCATGATGTTACCTTTACCTTTGCATCTTCCATCTACAGTGCAGGTAGCTCTGCAGGACAACCTGCCTTAGTGCATTCTGATTTTTTAAATAATGTAGGAATGATATCTGATAGTCATTATTAGGCTTGTACCAAGTTCCTAATTCTATTGCTATTGCTACCAATATGCTGTTACTACCTCTGATTAAGATACTGACTGGTATGTAATATTAATTATCAGGCAGTACATCTCAGTTGACGGTAAGTGTCAGAAGAAAACCAATTGTTTGTATACATCTGAAGTCTGATTATAGTGTAATATGTTACTAGTCAGCGATATATGCAACATAAGGGAAAGGGAACTGGCCTCCCTACTCCCTACTCCATTATCTCCTGGCTTAGTTGCCTCATAAGTGATCCCTTATTGGTGTCACTTATGGGGTTCAAACCTATCTTTGTACAACAAATTGCTACTACCTCCTCCACTACTATCAATACTACACCATGAAGTTCGAACTATGATCTGGTTTAATAATATGAATAATGAATCATCTGTCCATCTTCTTCATGGAAATCCTACATCATTTCGTTATACACTCTATACGATTCGTCGGACTGGTATGTGGAATACGAAACACAACCATCATGCCAACAACGATTGCCTGCACTACAACCACTATTGCTATCCTTACCACCACCAATTAGGCCTACCATTACAATATTGGTACCACCGGTGTGGCTCAGTTGGTTAAGGTCCTTGCCTGTCGGTCTGAAGTTGCGCTCAGGCGCGGGTTCGATCCCCTCTTGGGCTGATTACCTGGTTGGGTTTTTTCCGAGGTTTTTCCCAACCGTAAGGTGAATGCCAGGTAATCTATAGGAATCCTCGGCCTCATCTCGCCAAATACCATCTCGCTATCACCAATCTCACCGACACTAAATAACCTCGTAGTTGATACAGCGTCGTTAAATAACCAACTTAAAAAAACAATATTGCTTCTGGCAGTACTTCAGTTACTGTGCATTCAAAGAAACATTGCCGATATTATGTCTAGGTTATTAAATATTTGTCAGTGTTATAGGGGTGCATCATAGAAGCAGAAAAGACTCGTGGAACGAAAGTGAAAATTTCCTTGGAAATGATGCGTCAGCGAGTTAAAAACTTACGTGTGGATGGAACATTATAGCTTCTGTGGGAATAGGTTCGAGGCTATCGTAAGGTAGGACGTCCAGTAGTTATTGTTCTATTGTCTTTCCAGAGACAATATGAACTGCGTGTCCCTGTCTCCTTACACGGTCTTGAATTTCAGAATTTACGTTCGGTTATTATTCAACAGTGTGGGTGGTTGCCATCTCGTTTCGAGGTTTTCGTTTTAACTTTTATTTTATCATTATACGAAGTCGATGGGATTATCTTAAGTATAATTTTAGAAATTTTTACTTCGGACAATGAGTCTGACGGCAAGAAAGTGATTTTTGGTGGGCATCTGTTCATGTATAATTTCTTCTTCTTTTTCTTCTCCATTCTCAGCCCGTTGCGCCTCCGAATTGATCATATCATATTTTGTATGGGCGACCAACATTTCAATGTCCTCTTGGTTTGTAAAACAAATTCTATAGTAGATATAATCTGCCGTAAGATGTACGTGGTTCAGTCTGTAGCTCTATTCGTCAACCCTATCAACTATATTGCTAACTTGTAAATTTAGTCACTTATTAATTCCTTTAACTATCTTTCATCTTAATTCCATATACACATGTTACAGATGTCATCTCTGTCTCCTATAGCCTCTTTTATTCCTATTTTTAATTACTCAAGATTCTCCACCATATACAGAATGTCCAATTTACATTGACCATTCAAGAAAACTTTATACGCAAGCACAAAATCAAAAATTGTTCCATACAAAAGATGTATACCTGACAGGGGGAAATAATACTTATGGAGAGGCAACCTTGCAGCAGCGTTATTTATTAATGAGATACGAGTATTAACACTGGCTCTTTAAAAAGGCACTATGTATTTATTATTCAATATTTCTATTAAGCTCGTCAAGACCTTTACAAAAATGTATCAGAGTAAGCCATTCTGATAAACAGAACGTTAATAAACGGAATGTTATTACACATCTTGATTACACAACTTTTAACACTATATCACTTCGGAAAACGTATGATTTGTCTTTCTTGTGTTAAATTTTATATTACCTCGTTAACATGTTTCAGCCTGCTATCGCCCATCTTCAGAACTGGTTGTTGCTGGTCGGCGCCTTTTGTTTGTGTTTCCTGTAGGGGTGTGTTTGTGTAGTGTAATGTGGAGTCAAAGAGTGTGTATGTTCTGAAATTGAGTTGTGTGTTGAGAATTTCATTTGGATGTGTTTTTGTGTGTCTGTATATTTCTTATTGTTACAGTGTGTTTAGTTTCTGGCTTTTTGGTTGGATGTGTAGAATTTTCATGTCTGTGTTGATGTATCTGTAGGTGTGGTTAGCATTTCTGATGTGTTCTGCATATGTAGAGGTGTTTTGTAATTTTGTTATGGCTGTGATGTGTTCTTTGTAACGTGTTTGAAATGATCTGCCTGTCTTTCCTATGTAGAAGTTGTTGCAGGTGTTACATTTGAGTTTGTATACGCCTGTGTGGTTGTATTTGTTTGTTTGTGTTTTTTGTGTGTTGAGAGGTTTTTGTAGAGTATTATTTGTTCTGTATGCGATGTTGTAATTTAATTTCTTGAATGAGGTTGCAATCTTGTGTGTGTTTTTGTTTTCGTATGTCAATGTGATGTATTTTTTGTGTTCTTGTGTTTGTGTTGTATTATTATGTTTTTTGTGATTATGTTTTGTCTTTCTTATTATGTTGTCTATTATGTTGTCTATTATGTTGGGGTTGTGTCCGTTTTTTTGTGCTATGTATTTGATTGGTGTTTAGCTCTTCTTTGTAGTCATGTTGGTTCATTGGTATGTTGAGTAGTGTGTACCATTGTTCGGAATGCAGCTTGTTTGTGTTGTGTTGGATGGTTGGATGTGTTGTTGTTGTTAGTTTTCTGTAGATTTTGAATGTGTGTCTGTTGTCGACTTTGCTATTGTGATGTCTAGAAAATTTATGGATTTGTTGTTTTCAATTTCTAATGCGTAGTGTAGCTTTGAATGTATTTTGTTTATGTGTTGATGCAGGTTTTGGATCTGTCTTTTGTTTCCTTTGTATAGCATTAGCACAGTCTAGTGTATACAGTCACAAAGCTTGAGTTGTGAGGGTGCTAGGAACAATAGACTGTGCTGGTACTATTTCGCATTGTCTGTAATGAGGCGATATTAGCGATCATAGTGGTTAGCAACTATCTATGGATGCATATTTATTACGTATTGAGCTTCGTGACTGTAAATACTAGACTGTGGTATTAGTATGTCATCTACGTATCTGTGCCAATATGTGATGTTATTGGTGCCTTGACGGCATGATTGCTGTGAATAGTATGAAGTGGTTTGACTTTAAGTTGATGTAAATAATACGTAGTACATTGCAGATGATACTTAGGACCGCATAACCTAGGGCTGGGCAGCAAGAGCGGATTCTACTCTCTCACGGGGAGTCATATAATTTCTCTTCATCCCCTTTCTTCCCCGCCGAACACCACGCAGCGTTGATTCAGTAATGGATGAATATTAAGCGTCCCCGTTTAGAGACTGGTTCCGCTCCCGATGCCCAGCCCTGGCATAACCCATTGCACGTAGCTTCGGTTTTATTCCGCTGAACACTGATAACTGAGTGAGTGGTCTGTGCTGCATTTGGTTTCATATGTTTACTGTAAACCAAAACTATGTGGATTGGGTTACGCACCGGGTATTTGCAATGTAGGCCTACTACGTATTTTTTACACCAACTTAAAGTGAAACCACTTTCTTTGTACGGACTATGCACAAGAACCGTGCCGTCAAGGAATCAAATAACGTACCGTTTATTAACGTTCCGTTTGTTTATTAGAATGACCCATTGTGGTACATTTTTGGTCAAGTCTTGACGAGCTTAATTGAAATACTGAATAATTAATACATAGTGCCACTTAAAGAAACAATGTTAGTACTCGTATCCCATTAATAAATAACTCTACAAGGTTGTCTCCACATCATTATTATTTCCCATTTTCAGTTTGACGCTTTTGTATGAAACAATTTTTCATTTGGTGCTTGCATACATGGGATATCCTTTATACTTCCAGGTATAACCATTATTTCATAAAATTTTGTCATTGTCTTTTTCCTTGTTTTAATGTTCCACACAATTTGTTACATTTTATATAACTTTTCTTTTAAACTTTTAGGAATATTTAGTTAAGTAACCTCTTTCACTCTCTATACATTTCTCTATATACCGTATGACACAGATGTCTGTTAACAGTTGGGAAACATTACTAATTGTAAAACTGAAATAATTATTGTACAAAGTAACGGTGAAGAGTGATGTAGTATTTTGGCGCCATGCCGTACAGATAACGTCATACTGAGGAAACTTAGTACACTTGCGGGGAGGGCCATGCGGTGGAAGAGCACATTGGAATCTTCTCAAGACGTACAGGCTGAGCGCAGTGATTCAGACTTGAAAAATCGTTTCGACTGTAGGAGTGCTAAGGCATACAAGGAAGAAAGCAGCTACAGTAGGCCTACTTACCTTCGCGCCTCTCCTTTGTACCTAAAAAATAATTAAATAAGACGAAAAGAAGTGAAGTTGCCTAAAAGAGATTTTAAAAATTTATTTCTGTAGTTTACATATTGATGTATACAAAAAAATTGCCACCGGCGTGGCTCAGTCGGTTAAGGCGCTTGCCTGCCGGTCTGAAGTTGCGTTCGGGCTCGAGTTCGATCCCCGCTTGGGCTGATTACCTGGTTGGGTTTTTTCCGAGGTTTTCCCTAACCATAATGTGAATGCAAGGTAATCTATGGCGAATCCTCGGCTTCATCTCGCCAAATATCATCTCGCTGTCACCAATCTCATCGACGCTAAATAACCTAGCAGTTGATACAGCGTCGTTAAATAACCAAGTAAAATAAAAATATAAAAAAAATTAAAGAGCAGAGTAGACACAACGGGCAGAGACTCATCGCATGAAGAAGAAGAACAAATTATACATGGACAAGTACCCACCAAAAATCACTTCCTTGTCATCAGACATATTGAAGCTAAAGATACTATGTCCGAAATAAAAAATTTAGAAAATTATACTTAACATAATCCCATTACTTTTTTTAAACTTTGTATAATGATAAAATAAAAGTTAAAACAAGTATGGAACGAGATACCAAACACCCACGCAGTTGAAAATGTTTAATTCATTAAAATTGCTGTTTTATTTAATTTATCTAGCATCAGAAAAGTCAAGGACATTGTCTTTGACAGTTTCGTTAAATGACAGGGAATAGAACAAATGATTTACAGCTTTGTGAAAATGCTTTCTATGTGTTTCATGCAGAGATTCAAGTCCATATATTCTTCGTTTATTCTACGTAATTCTTTTGTAATTTTTCCTCTGTATTATTATGATTATGATGATGATGATTATTATTATTATTTTTTTTCTCATATTTTTATACATTGTTGCATATAACTCACTTACTGTTCACATTTCATTGTTTTATTTTCTTACTGTATTATACGATGAATATATATATATATATATATATATATAATATATAATATATATTACTGTATTATGTTGTTACATCTAATTTTTACTGATTTATTGTTTACATTGTATTATGATTATCTCCTTCAATATTTTCTTGTACAATATTTGTAGTGCTTTTTATATTTAAGTTTTATTGCTGATTGAGTATTAGAGAAGGCTATTATTTTTATTATATTATTATTATTATTATTATTATTATTATTATGACTATTATTATTATTATTATTATTATTATTATTATTATTATTATTATTTTACACAGCACAGAAACATGGACAATTAATTTCCAACAGGCAAGAAAACTACAGTGAGAAGGACTTTTTGAAAACAGCAGCGAGAAAATCAAAACTGGATAAGATTTAGAACACAGTTATACGGGAAATGTTAGAAGTTAAAACAGGCTAATGTTTTGGAGGTTATAGAAGAGAGAAGACTGAGATTGTATGGATATGTTACGAGAATGTCGGAAGAGGGAATACCGAAGAAGATTTTAAATTAGCGTCCAGTAGGTAACAGATGAAAAGGATGATCAAAAGAAAAATGGATTGACGGAGTAAAGAGAAACATGCACAATTAAGAGTTTACAGAGGGGGATACGGCAGACAGAGATTTATGGAGAACTAAAATTGAGTTTGGGAAAAGGGAAACCAATATTTATGGAAAAGTCCTGTTAAAATTATTATTATTATTATTATTATTATTATTATTATTATTCAAATCTAATCTCTCAGGTGAAGCTCCCTGTAAAGCAGATTTGAATAGTTTCAAGGGAAAAATTGTTCCGGGGCCGGGTATCGATCCCGGGACCTCTGGTTGAATGTACCAGCGCTTTTACTAACTGAGCTACCCGGGAACTCCACCCGACACCATCTCAACTTTTCCCTTTATATCCACACAACTCGCGTGGGCTGACGAAACGCCAGAGACCCACATCGAGTGCACACAATCTCTGTGTGACTTGGAATTGTGGTTTTCTGTTATTATTATTATTATTATTATTATTATTATTATTATTATTATTATTATTATTATCATTATTATTATTATTGCGCCTATCGCTTTTGCGAGTAGACTACTTCGAACAAATTCGTTCAAAATTTGTTGCGAACGACATGTATCAGGATCACTAGTTATTAGAAGAAAGGCCTTGAGTAGAGTGAGAATTGTTTACTTCCTTGCCGAGATTCCAACCTATGTCTGTAACATTAAACATAGACCCATACATATTACTTATTTCTAAGAATACAAATTTATTGCATTGTCTGTAACATATGATAGAGTGTGCTTTCTTAATTGACGTAACCTGTAATAAATGAAAGATTACTTTACGGTTAATTCTCTCCAACTTTTCTTGACATTATCAGTAAATATTTATTGACGTAACCATTGCAATAGCTGTTGGTTTTAAGTGAAAGAGCTTTATGAGAAAATTACATTCAGATATTAATAGACAATAACTCTTTAAGAAGAAATGACGCTATAGCTATTCAATAAATCAAGGTTGTGTGCGTATAAGCCACATCTTTTGAAGTAAGAGGAATGTTCAAACCTAAAAGAATTAACCGTCAGTCATACAAAAAATCACAATAAACGACCTCGTCAACAAGGCTTCATAATACAATTGATGAGCTTATTAGATTGATTCTGATGTAAGTTTGGCGTCAGAATTATGAAACCTTCCATTTCTAGTTAACTCTATTAGTCATGCACCTTGGCATATTACGTTAATTGACACTTATCTCATCTCATTACTTTCACAAGTGGCAATTCCAGTGAATATAGTAGTTCAGTGATAGTTATGTAGTTCTGCCCGACTTCAATTTCCTTCAATATCTCGGAAGTAAAATATCAACAACATAAAGTAGACGTCAAATTTAAGTTCACAAAATTTCGACAAGTGTGGCTTAATCTTTTATAAACTTCAGGTGCCCTCAGGAAAGATTGTTTATGACGCAATAGCGTTTCTGAAATTTTTATAACTGTTAGGTTATACTTCGATGTTAATAAAATAGAGTGTCTCACAATCAAGAAAACGGAAGTGTGGTTTAAGAGATTTACCCTGCCCACTCTTTCACACACATTTTATTTTTGCTTTTATATCTGACAGACGGATTGGTTACGTGGTGAGCTCCCTTGGCGTTATGTCAACATGATACCGGGTCCTCAATCTAAGAAAACACAAGATGAAGACTACTACAGCATATATATACAGGGTGTTTCAAAAATACGTGGCATAATATCAGGTATGTATTTCCCACATGTAGACAATCAAAATAGTTCATTACAACATGTGTCCGGAAATGCTTCATTTCCGAGTTATGGCCTTCACAACATTGAAATTCACCGGAACGTTTTTCTTTCCGCAGGTCGTTGTCATTACAGAAGATGTTCGAAATGTCCACCTCCTCCTTGAATACGGACCTCACATCGATGTCTCATTGACCTGCGAACACGATCCCAAACTCCAGGACTATTGCGTATGTCCTCAGGACATGCCACAATTCGATTCCGAAGGGATTCCAAATCAGGCACCGGAGACGAATAAACCAATGATTTTAAATGACCCCACAAGTAGAAATCGAGAGGGTTCAGATCAGGTGAGCGTGGAGGCCAAGCAATTGGGCCACCTCTACCTATCCATCGATCAGGAAACCTTCGATCCAAGTACCGGCGAGCCGTACGACTGAAGTGTGCAAGAGCGCCATCATGCAAGAAGTGAATGTGTTGACGATTGATCAGTGGAGTGTCTTCTAAAACATGAGGTATGGTGTTTTCCAGGAAGTTTGTGTACGCCTGCCCCGTAAGTCTGTTTACAAGTACATGGGGTCCAACCAATCGATCACCAATGATACCGGCCCACATGTTGAGGGAGAACCGCACCTGGTGATGAGATGGAACAGTTGCACGTGGGTTTTCATACGCCCATACATGCTGATTGTGGAAATTTGTTATGCCATCTCGTGTGAACTGTGCTTCATCTGTAAATAATACTAAGGCAGGAAAGTTCGGATTTACACCACACTGCTGCAAGAACCACTGACAGAACCTAACTCGTGCAGGGTAATCTGCTCGTGACAGGGCCTGTACACGCTGCAAATGATAAGGATACAATTGATAGGTACTCTTTCAACAGTCTCCAGACAGTCGTATGAGGAACATTGATGCTAATAGAAGGAGTCATGTTCACAGCCTCCAGAATCTCCTCCTGTACTTCTGGAGTTGTAGATCTTGGTCGTCCCCTTCCCAAACCAGGAGAGTTAAATTTTCCATAGTCGCACAGACGGTAATGGAGACGTACAAATGTCTTCCGACCTGGACATTGTCGCTGTGAGTACCTCTCCTGGTACAAACGAGGAGCCAGCGCAGCATTGCCGTCCGCCTTACCGTACATGAAGTGTATCTCTGCCAGCTCTTGATTTGAATACATGTCGCACAGTCTAACGCCTACACAATACTGAATGTAACCTTCGCCTCGGAATGAACTGTCAGAGTGCCCTCTTAATGTCTCCTTTGACGGCAACGACCTGCGGAAAGAAAAACGTTCCGGTGAATTTCAATGTTGTGAAGGCCATAACTCGGAAATAAAGCATTTACGGACATATGTTGTAATGAACTATTTTGATTGTCTTCATGTGGGAAATACATACCTGAAATTATGCCCCGTATATATATATATATATATATATATATATATATATATATATATATACCTATTGTCTACATGATAATCCTTAGTCCCTTTCTGTCCAGAATTGTTGTTTTGTATAACCTGTGTTGTTAGTGACGATTAGGGCTCGGAAGTTGAAGACCTATAAATTGCCTAAAAAGGCCTTTAAAAAGACCTAAAGATATCCTAAAAAGGACCTAAAGACTGGAAAAAGGGATGTAAAGAGGTGATCCAAATTCATTAATAATCGTAATAATTTGTCTCAGTTACTTATTTAATGAATATAATGTTTCAAAAATACAAAATTCTGGTGTTATGCAACATACAGGGGGAAGAAAACTATATGAATGAAATGCTTCTTCTTCCACACATTATATATATTTTTAGATTAACATCATTTGAAAAGGGAATTCCGTGGTTGTTAAAAAAAAGTACTTGGAGAATTTAGAATGAAAAATTTTTGCCACCTAGCATGAATTCAGCATACCCATAATGGACGTCCTGGAGAAAGAAATTGAAATTACTATAACTAGAATCATATTAAATCTTAACCACACTAGGGTTATGAAAATTGGACTTAGGAAACCTTATCTCAGCATTGCATTACATCACAATAGTTATTTATTAGGTGTAAAGGATCGTCCGTTTTTCTGACAGCACGTTGCGAAACATCGAGAAACTTCTCTCCACATCAACGGATGTCATTGGTGCATACTTGAAGCAACTGAGATCTCGTGATAGATTCTTGATTTGTAAAATTGGCAGTAAATATACAATGGAAAGAAGCTGAAGTTGCAAAAAAAAGTAATTAATATAAAAAAGGCTAAAAAGAACCAATAAGCCAAAAAACGCCGAAAGAAGCAAAAAAGGACAAATAAAACCCATCATTTTCTAGCCTACAAAGACCCAAAATAAACGTATATTATGTTGGACCTCATCTTTGGACACTCGAAAAAAAAAGTATTTTCCTTCAACTTCCGAGCCCAAGTGATGACGGTGATAGTAGTGATTATAATGGTTTTAATGAACTATGACTGTAATAACACAACTTCGAACTCAATTTTATTGGTTTCTTTTATGTTAAAATATAAAGTGGTTGCGTTGAAATGATGCACTGCGGAACTGACTCAATATACCAGAAATGATTCATGGAGCTTGATATCCCGACAGAGTCTATTGTCGGAAATCTCCTACATAGAACCTATACCTTAAGAGTAAACTTACATTTTGTTTCCTTGTTTCTGTATTTCTGTGCTTCAGTACAAGAAAACTGGAGACCATCCCAATATTTTCCAACCTGCTTTAACAATGAGACTGCATCTCTTTGTCTGCAACGCATGTCACAGTATTCATGCCCGAACCTAGACTTGACACTGCGACAGAGGAAGACCGATGTACACAATATTGTTGTGTTACTCTTGTCTCCAATAGGATACAGCCAATAACCCGAAACAACATCCATATCCAAGGAGTGACTCACAGAACACCCAAGGTCTGCTAGCCATGTTCTTTTCGATAAAACACCGTCTTTCCATTACGTAGTCCACGGTTCGATCTAAGATCTTTGAGTCAGATAGAAGAAGAAAAGTTGTTACAAGAACTTAGGGATTTAAATCACATTACACTATGTTTATTTATTGCTGTATGTAATCAAGCGCGTACACTACGCTTAAAGCACAGTTTCAAACATTGAATTTAATTTCCAACTTAAGTACGGATTATTCCCATTGTCACTGTGACATCCTATGTCGTTGCAGGTGGAGATTCGCCGCATTGGCGAAGCTCTGAAGAGGCTTTTGAGGCTTACAATTAGCCTACTTAAACATTTGAGTTATTATACCTAGTAAAGTAGGCCTCTAAGTTCGTAATAACGATGTATCGTAACACTTGGTTGCACTCCGATTCTTTCAAATATGAAGTTCACTATTGCCAGTCATTCCAGTATGGAGAGTTCAGTGCGAGGCTTGTGTCAGAAGCCTCTAAAGACATAGCGACGAACTTGACTCGCAAGCTGAGGGGGGGATCGGGGAGGGAGTATCGATTCGCTACATCTCCGTATGAAATGAGGCTAACCTTCTATCACAATAATACGTCGCGCTATATTGGTCTTTTCTGAATGCGATATGTTGTTGAGAGTTAGTTTAATCAAACGTGCATGCATGTGTGTTACATATTTATTTTGTGTGAAGTGGCTCATATTTAGAGGACATTGAGGTCATTATTTGTAGAACATAGAATAAGAGCTGAACAACGATCGAGAAAGCAAGACTAACAGCGCCCGCAAAGCAGAAACCCCGCACAACAGTATTGCCTACGTCGTTGACTGCTTGTGAGTGAATCAAGTGAACTTTCAAACCATCGAGAGTGGTCGACTCTCGAACGTCAAGTAGTTTTGAATCGTCACAGCTGTTTATACCAGACTGAACTTTTATCTGCTTTGGCAACTGTCATATATTATGTATAAACAATCAAGTAGCCTATTTGAAACACCATTTCTACCTTTCAGTGTAAAATAATCCGTTCCCCAATTTTATTTAATTACTAGGCCCTTATTAAAAGGCTTGGATTTTTTTTCGAATATTTGAGTTCAAGTGTACAGTCTAAAGTAAAAAATATTAACGTTTTTTTTAACATTATGTTTTATGTTTCCTAGAAATGTAAATTTATTTGGGATTTTTAAAATATATTTATATAATCATAAGCAATACCTGATAATAGAACCATAACGTTTTGATAACTATGATGCTGTTTTGTTTGTCTTTTTGTGTCAATTAAACATCTCTAATGTTATTTTTTCAATGAAGTATGTTATTCAAAGTTACGAAATCTTTCCACGCCGACCGCCGACCAAATGCTATTTCGAGAATGATGAGCAAGACTCGAAGCGCACGAGAGTTACGAGACGAGACTCGAAAGACAAGTGCAACGAACACAGTGAGCGAGAGCGGCAGTTAGTTTTGTTCATTTCTAGAATGAATGTTTTGTCTCCGCATTTCAAGAATCAAGGTCACAGTAGATCAGGATGAAGAGGGAGTAGCATGCAAACTAGAAGGGATGTGCACGATCATTGCATTTATTACGAAACTTAAATGTCGGGACAACCATTATGACAGCGAAAAATAGTGTAAGAAGCTATGTTCCCTCACGAGTTTAGTGTTAAAAGTATGGTTTATATGGAAATGTGAAAGGATTGATTCAGGACATAAAATTTGCTGCTTCTCAAAATTGTTAAACTCTTTCATTCACGTTTTATTTACCTTTGCAAGCCCATAAAACTTGGTAAGTTTATTTTTCATACTCTCCTAAGTCTTGACTTAGATCCTTTTAAAAATACTAGATAATTTCATTAAATCTATACAACAAGCAGAGTGACTAAATATTTCAGAAAAGTGTCAAAACGAATTCAAGTACCTAATGAAATGAACTATGCAGGTACTAGGGCGTCAAATTTCTTTTATCGGTTTTTGTTATTTTTCTCATAACTTCTCATTTTGACTTAGGCCAGTTTAGAATCTATCTCTTCAATTACGTACAAATCACCAGTACGTATAACTGGGTTACTCGTAACCCAGGTTCTACTGTATGTCCTTTTGCAGGTTGACCATAAGATCAGTAAGACCTATTATATTGTAGATCAGACAAAATGATTTAGTCCTTGAAGGAAGATGAGCCTTGTGGTGTACGCAAAGACAAAAGATCCGAAAGAAACCTTTTTCTCTTTCATCTAAGTATCCGCCTGTTTTTTCATGCATCGAACTTCCACAGTATACCGGTTAATGATAATCCATTACCTTCAATTCATCTTCTATTTGACATTGATATTTTTTCCCTTTTGACATTCTTGCAATGTCAGTTATTCTATTAATACCCGCTATACGATTGTTCTAGTGTTGTGTTCTTATATGTAGGCCTATTTCATTCTTGTCTCATTTTTTCACGCATCTTTACATTCTTTACGTTTTTTTTAAATTTATAATTCTAACTTCTTATATTTGTTTTTCAAGGATTAATTTACTTCGAAATTTTATAATATTGTCTTTAACAACCGGTGTAATCTGCATAAACGAATAATGTTCTAAGAAATGTTTCATTTTTTTTCTCGTTAACTTTTTTTGTACATGGTTCCGAATTAAAAAAAAATCCCCGTCTATTCTTTTGTTCTTTTTACATAAATCAATACATTGTTCGCCTAACAAATTAGGATTGTTGTTAACTCTATAGCATATTTTAATGCTTTACGGCTGTGCTAACAGATGGAGTTACGGGAGAGACGGGTAGTATCGGACATCGGGTAATATCGGACAGTGAGTTTCTTTCATCTACCACACGACGATAGTACCTGATTGACATGGTTACGTTTCCGTGATGTCGCATAGAGAAACGTAACAACGTAACCATGTCATTCAGGTACTACCATATGGTGGTAGATGAAAGAAACGCACTGTCCGATATTACCCGATGTCCGATACTACCCGACTCTCCACTACTTTTCAACAATGTGAGGCTGAAACTTGTGTTCAGGTTACTGCCGAGCGACAGTTCTGATATTATATTGTATTTTTTTTTTACATTTTTTGAAGATTGGCACACTTACAATCATACTCACATTCATACAAATATCCAGACTCTAGACACCCAGGCAATTAAATATTTCATGTGTTTCAAATTTCCTTATGATAAATATAAATTTTTTAAAGTCATTTCCTGAAGATGTACATATATTATACTCTTGCTTTTGTCATACAAGAACACCTAAGAAGTGGATGTTTATTCGTTACGAATATGATGTGCACGTTGAAATCCATTGTCGAACTGGTCCAAGTCGCAAGATTCTCTGTCCTGAACTTATAGTTTTAATTCGACAGATTTGAAAACGGAATTAAGGTGATTCCTGACGGGGACTTGAGGAACCTTCAAATGGAGAATGTGGTGAGGCTCTAATATTTAAGAACAAGTTCAATAATTCTGATCAAATGTATTATGCAACCAAGCTCGGAATAGGATTGGTGAGTTTGGGCACTACGACCCCCGCAGGTGCGTGTGCGTTACATCATCTGTACGAGTAGTACTCTCAGTTCTCGTACGCATTAGTTCAGAGTTGTGGTAATCGTCAGCTGTGCCAGGTCTATGGGCCTAACGTCATGAGCAAGCAGATAGTGCGTTGCTCCACAAGGTCGTCTGTGACGATGGTTGGCCTCCTACTGCGCTCCTCGTCATGAACATTTTGGCGTCCTGCTAAAAATTGTCTAAAGCAGCAACGCACCGTCCGCTTGCCCATAGACCTGGCACAGCTGACGATCAATTTCAATCGGCGCTATGGCCTGTGCATTCACATGCGGCGGGAGCTCGAATAGGAACGTCCATCTTGAACCAATGCAACGAAGCTACTGAGAGCACTCGGGAAGTTCCGCTAGCACATGCACCATGCCAGGACATTACTCTATCACGTACACGCAGTCGCTTCGAGCAATATATGGTTTGCTAGCTGTGGACGAGTGGGAAAGTTACTTTATGGATGTGCCTCTTACTTAAAAATGGACGCTGCGGCAGTTCTAACGCTTCTGTGCAATGCGAATACTAAGATGACCAAGTCCACACCTGTGGAGTAACGGCTAGCGCGTCTGGCTGCGAAACCAGGTGACCCGGGTTCGATTTCCGGTCGGGACAAGTTACCTGGTTGAGGTTTTTTCCGGGGTTTTCCCTCAACCCAATATGAGCAAATGCTGGGTAACTTTCGATGTTTGACCCCGGACTCATTTCACCGGCATTATCAGGCATTATCACCTTCATCCCATTCAGACGCTAAATAACCAAAGATGTTGATAAAGCGTCGTAAAATAACCTACTAAAAAAAAGATGACCAAACATAAAGATGCTGTGGTCTTCTCGTAGAGTGCAGAATATCTCATACTGTTCGCCGGTTCTTCTGTTTGATACTGAGAAGCGTTCAGAAATGTGCATGAATCGCAGCAGTTTCGTCACGATACTTACCATTTACGTATAAAATGTTATTGAAACAAAATTAAAGCTTCTGGGGACAAAATTAATTTCCGGGGACAAACGGGGACATTTGATCCCCGGGACAGCATCTCAAAACCGGAGAAATTAAAATTAGTTTAAAAGCTTTGAAAGAGGCGTTAAATAAATACTTACTTTACGCTATTGAAGTACATAACGCTTAAGAACTGACAGTTATTAAAAAGAAATGACTGAACTTGTCATGAAATGGAATCTGCATTCTATTCCTGTAAAGTGACATCCCACGCTTGGGGTAACACCAACATTCACAGTCGGTATGCAATCGCTTTTATCTTAATGCAGTCTCTAGTTGTCTGATATAATTGGCCTGTGCATCCATAACAGCTGAGACTTGGCGGAATATAATCACCTGCCGCAGCGACGAATGCAAATATGTTGTCTATAACGTGAATATCAGATCTATCTCAACGCAGTCTTTCATCGCGGACAGTAATTGGCTAATGTTCGTCTCTATGCACCTTCGCGCCGATACCACTGAAGTAGCTGGCACTGCATAATTGTTTGTCACCATCACCTTGCACTGCTTCTGTCATTCGTGAAGTAATTTCCCTGCAGAGTTTCCTAATGCCACTTGCTATAAATCGACCGTTATTAAAAAGCGGTTACGTGCTCAGGATAAAAATGTTCATTTAATTACATTTCATTTACTGTATTCGATAGATTTTGCATCATCATTGTAGGCTACAATATATATATATATATAGAAAGCAGATTAATTCCATTTACAGGCATAAACAATTCATCATCAGAATAGAAGATCTAAGTATGTAGTGATTTTATTAATTCTGTTCTGAACTTTATCTTTTGGCCCTTCAAAGCTTTAAGATTACAAAGTGTAGGCCTACCTTGGTTTTTAATAAGAAACATCGTCAGGGTAAGATCAATATTTATATTTCGTCGTTGTTCCAGCAATAACTCCTATGTGACATATTTATCGATTTTCAGATTTTTGCTCTATTAAATAACTAAAATAGTGATACAGCAAATAATAAAATCTCCTACATGTAATTATATTTCTTTGTTTCGAAAATCTAAGAATTCACAGTCTCCTATGTACGGCTGCCATAGGATGAATAAATGTGTTTTTTCTCCTACTGAAAAATTGTATATTTTGCACATAGGAGTTATTGCATAGGAGTTTTAAATATTTTTAAATGGTGTACTTTAATGCATACCTCTCATTATTCTTACAGCTTTCTTTCGTAAAAACATGTTTAGCTTCAGATGAGTTGCTCCAGAATGTTAATCCACATTTTGTTGTAGAGTGGAAGTACTTATGCAAAGCATGACATTTTGAGGGTATTTACATCGCCAATATAAGTTACTGACCTTAATGCGTAAAAGGCAGAGTTTAATTTAGATGTAATATATCTGTGTGTTTTCCACTTCATATGATTTTCCAAATCCAAACCAAGACGTTTTGTGCTTATAGATTCTTTGAAATCAATTCCATTTAATCTAATATTCAGAAAACTGAGCATTACTATGTGTGCTAAATTGGATTCCACTGTTTTTATCAGCATTAAGTGCTAGTTTATTTGCTCCAAACTAGTGGTTCCCAACCTTTTTTTGACTGACGACACACTTTACTGAACGCCCACAACTTATCGCGACACATTTATTGGTTTTAATAATAATAATAATAATAATAATAATAATAATAATAATAATAATAATAATAATGATGATAATAATAACCAGTGCTTTCTTCTAGAAAAAAAATATGGTAGTACTCTGTGTAGAATATTTTATAGCGAACAGGGAGATGATTACTTAATTATTTCATATTTGGTTAGGTATTGTGGTGGGACTCATTCTTCTTAAATGATTAATCATTTTTGCTGATATTTTAATTTTTGAATGGCATTTTTCACTTACTTTTAATTCTTGTCTTAAGTCTTTTATTTTGTTTTATAAACAATGACAATATATCTTCCTAGAGGTCTAAAAAATTTCATTTCTGCACTTTCTATTAGTTTCTTTTGAATTGTGGCAATCCATTTTTCTGAATTTTAAGATTTTATCTCCTTACATTAACTTTGTTTCTTTGTTCTTATTAACGTTTATACACACACAATTAGGCCTAATTACACAAAATAGTACGCGACTCGCGACTACTTAAGTGTTGACTTTATCTTCGTTTCGTTGTTCTTATTAACGTTCATATATATATATATATATATATATATATATATATATATATATATATATACATATATATATATACATACATATATATTTGGTCCTTTGATAAGTAACATCGAATCCCAAATAGTTAAAACATTTCACTTATTGTAAAATATTTTTTAATTAAGAACTTTTTCTAAGATGTTCTTTATCTTTAAAATCTAAATACTTGATTTTCGTTATAGTAATGTTTAAATTATTAAATCTTGCAGCATAATTTAAAATGTACAGAACACTCTGTAGAGTAACATTCTCCACACTGCAGAGGCCACTTGAAGACGATGTGATTATACAAGGATATTGGAGGGATGGTGGAGTGCAAATAACAGAGGAAGAAATAATGCTCGGAAACACTTATTTTGCAGTCCCTTTGTTCATTACAAATCTCGCAATCTGCGGGCTGCAAAAACATTGTTACTGGAAACGTCGTAAAACCAAACGAGTATCACATTACAGGGAATTTAATTCATTAAGTTTATTTACCATATGGTCCATTGGTTCATAATTTGTAGTTGGCTCGACTGTGATGGAAAATACACATACTGAAAACGAAAGTAATTGAAATATATTTCGTTTCAAGAATCCAAATGTGTTAAAATTTCGACGTAGATGGCTAATAATTAATCTAAAACGAGCAGGGTACAGTCTACAATGAATATGATACGTACTTTGAAAAAGATGAGATAAAAAAATGGAAAAACGCCGTCAGTTGGGGTAAACTGATGAATATCCTTGTAAGAAAAATAACTCAGAAAACAGCCTTCGTTACGCCGATTCTTTGTCGCGTAGGTGTAATATCGGACGTATCTGGAGAACATTTTACACGGCTATCGACGTCTTGTATAATTTATAGAATTCCGTCTGAACAAGTTTTTATCTCCAAGTGTGTAGAAAACAGCGTGCACCGGCCTATTAAGACTAGAGAATTTTCTTGTACAAACCAGCTATCTACATTGTATAATAAAAACCTTCTTCTTGTCATGTGGGCAACATACACTAAGACTAGAAAAAAACTTGTCCTCATCATAGTGTACTTTTATTCAAAAGATTAGAATCGGCTTTTCAAAACTCGGCAAGAAGGAGTGTAAATTGAAGGTGGACAAACATAGTTTTAAGGTAGTTCAGGTGTTCCCATTATTCCACCACTAACATCATTACTATCACTATCATAATTCCATCCGTTCATTAAACAGTAAGATAAAATTATAGGTTACAGTGCACATTGTCAAAAGAGCAATTATGGAATATCTTAAGCAATATAGAGAAAAATAAAGAAGTGTATATCGTCGTTGTTCCTGCAATAATTCCTATGCGACATATTTATCGATTTTCAGATTTTCGCTCTATTAAATAACTAAATAGTGATACAGCAAATAATAAAATCTCCTATATGTAATTATATTTCTTTATTTCGAAAATGTAAGAATTCATAGTCTCCTATGTACGGCTGCCATAGGATGAATAAATGGTTTTTTCTTCTTACTGAAAAATTTTATATTTTGCACATTGGAATTATTGCAGGAACAACGACGACGACCTAGAAAAGTTCTTTGACAAAGTGAATTGGAGCATATTGATGGAGATTCTGAAGAAAATAGGTGTAGATTGAAAAGAGAGGAGGCTGTTCAATAATTTTTACCTTATATGAAACTACGAGTCAAAGTCAGGATAAGAGAAGAAATGTCCGAAAGAAGTGAAATATGGAGAGGAGTACGACAAGGATGCCCCTTTTCACCTACCCTGTTCAACATCTACTTGCAGGTTTTGGTGATGAACTGTTTTCAGAACACGGGAGGAGTGAGCTTCACGTTTTAAGAGAATAATCATAATACATTTTTCGGCTTGTTAATTTCTACATTCAGGAAAATAGTGATTATGATGAAGTTCCCGTGCGTAGAAAAGGCAGATATACCCTTCAAAATCCATTCAATTGGCTGAAAAATACAAGCAGCCCTTGAACATAAAAAAGAAACTCAGGTATGTACTGTCACTTACGGATTACATCCCAATAGTAAATCAGCATTTTTTTCATGCTCCAGAAGGTGACAATAAGAATAACTTGAAGGTTGAAAAAGTTGCTTCAGAAAGGCTGATATAGTATTTTTGCAATACGTTTATACTTTGGTCTTGTGTTATGTGATTAAAATAAAATTACAAAACTCTAAAAAGCTAATAAATGTAATATTTCTGAACACAAAGCCATAAGCCACCTTTAAAATTACCTACGTACTTATGATATATGTTCACAGTAACTAAGTAGTGAAAATGGTAAAACACTATTTGCTTCTGTAAAATGCTTCAGAAAATATAAGAGAGTGTGGCTTAATAACCTTAAATATGTATTAGATTATTTTCATTTTAGCATCACTCCAAAATTTTAAAATGTCTTCTTGTAAAATTATGATTTTGTGGCTTGTGACTATCTCTGACGCAACGCCTATGTAATTATTACATAATATATTCGTACCTTTGGTTCGGGTTCTTATGAGGGAAGAAATTTTCTCATGAAATTTCGGCCAGTGAATGGGACCGGTGCCCACCCAGCGTCGTGATGCATTTAAAGAACTACGATAGGTATCGAAATCCGGTTGCGAATGCCAGCTATAACGATTGGGGGGGGGATCATCGTGCTACTCACACAATATCTCCATTCTGGTTGGATGATCGTCCACTTCTTCTTCGGGATGTGAACGTGAGCCCAGCAGCCGGCTGGTCGGTCTGGGCCTTCAAGGGCTGTGACGCCACGGATTATTATTATATTCGTACCTTAGATTACTTTTTGTGATAACGTGAAATCACTCATTAATTTGATTTAGTTACAGTGTTTAAATAATTTATTTCACATCACAGTAGGTGTTCAACTTCATCGTAAACATAGAGTTTTTGAAGACAAATTCCAGTTTGTACTTGTTAAAATTCGAGTATTTTTTACCAAAGTTTCGTTTCAGATTTTTTATTATGACATTTCTTAACCAGTACCGAACGATTGCAGTATCTTTTTTTTTTTTTTTTTAGTTGTGTATTGTTTGACACTGTTATATCAAATACTACTATTTATTATTTCACGAATGTGTAATTAGTAATATCGATATGAAATTTGGCGAGATAGGGATTCGCATAGGTTTACCTGACTTTCTTCTTACATTTGGGAAAACCTCTGAAAAAACTCCAACCAGCTAATTAGTTCAAGCGGGAATCGAACCCGCGTCCGACCGTAGCCCCGGATCAGCAGGGAAACAAGCCTACCGCCTGAGCTGCGCCGGTGAATGATTACAGTAATACATTTTATTTGAACATAAGTTCTTGTGACTATAGAAGTCTGACACTCGTCATGTCTTTGCGAAGAAGTAGTTTAGTATTGACCTGAACAACATGAGGATCGATCGATCGATTGATTGATTATTCATTGCATTACTCTAAACATGGATGCACACGTCATTAAAACAACATTGGTTAAAATAGGATTTAAATTTAAAACACAATTAGATTAAAGTAATTAAAGATTAAACATACATTTAAAAATAATTGACATATCAAGTAGTATTACTCATATACTGTCATTTAAGAATTCTTTCAGAGAATAAAATAAGTATTCAACTAAATCTGTTTCACCGTCACTTTGAATTTTGTAGGGTAAACATTGGTAATTTCGTGGCAGTGGTTATTTCGTGATACTTTTTCTTTGCTCTTTTGTGAACTAACCAATGGTGTTACGACAACCAAATTTCCGCCAAGGGTTTGCATATGTTGTCCAGTTTCCAGAAACATACAGCTAAGCTTTGTGTGACTATTTTAGTTGCTTCAGTGAGTTTTATGTTTGGAGAGAGCAAGTTTGCGTCGACTTCTCAGGCGTACAAATTTTGTGGATGTTTGTAATTACATTACAGGCTTATTACTAAAGGTAAGCATATGATATTTGGTACAAAGATTTATTGTATCTTCATGAAATTTTAGGAAATGTTTTTGGAATTTTAGATACATCTGTAGCTGTTTGAGGCGAAATTTTGTTGAGCATTAAGTGTTACATTTTATACTATTTTAAAAATTGTATTACAATAGGAATTTTAGAAATCTGAAGACAAGATGTGATAACAAAAAAGAAAACGGAGACGCAATGGGTTCAGTGTAGCTTCTGTTTGAATTGTTATCATGCTAAGTGTCAATGATAAGTACTAGATTACTTACTTGCAAGAATTGTGACAGAAGATGGAACATGGCTCCACCATTTTGGACCGGAGACAGAGGCAGACAATGGAGTGGCACCATGCAAATTCACCAAAGAAATATAAATTCAAAAGTACACCTTCGGCAGGAAACGTTATGGCTACTGTGTTTTTCGATTCAGAAGGACTCTTGCTTGTGGACATCATGCCACACGGAACCACCATTAATTTTGACGGGTATGTTGCAACTCTCAAGAAACTTCAAGTTAGACTGAGTCGTGTTCGACGACATCGGGAGAAGCAGGATGTTCTGCTATTGCACGACAACGCACAGCCATATGTCAGTCACAAGACCACAGACCAGATCAGAAAATTCGGATAGACAACACTGAAACACCCGCCTTACAGTCCTGAACTGGCACCGTGCGATTACCATCTCTTTGGTAAACTGAAGGATCCCTTCGCGGAACGAGGTTAGAAGATGACTCCCTTGTGCACGCTGCTAAAGAGTGGCTCAGACGTGTTGGTCCAGACTTTTACCGTGTTGGTCTACAGGCCCTGGTTCCTAGGTTACGTAAGGCAGTTGAAAGGGACGGGGATTATGTGGAAAAGTGACATTTTGCAAATCAAGATTTTCAGGTATGACTCCCTGTAAAGTTGATTTGAATAATTTCGAGGGAAAAATTGTTCCGGAGCCGGGTATCGAACCCGGGACCTTTGGTTTAACGTACCAACGCTCTACCACTGAGCTACTCGGGAACTCTAACCGACACCGATCCAATTTTTCCCTCTATATCCACAGACCTCAAAGTGGGCTGACAACCGTCAAGCAACCAACTTCGAGTGCACACTAACTCCGTGTGACTTAAATTGTGGTTTTCTGTTAACGAACAGTGACGTGTATTATGCAAATCAAGATTTTCAGGTATGACTCCCTGTAAAGTTGATTTGAATAATTTCGAGGGAAAAATTGTTCCGGAGCCGGGTATCGAACCCGGGACCTTTGGTTTAACGTACCAACGCTCTACCACTGAGCTACTCGGGAACTCTAACCGACACCGATCCAATTTTTCCCTCTATATCCACAGACCTCAAAGTGGGCTGACAACCGTCAAGCAACCAACTTCGAGTGCACACTAACTCCGTGTGACTTAAATTGTGGTTTTCTGTTAACGAACAGTGACGTGTATTATGCAAATCAAGATTTTCAGGTATGACTCCCTGTAAAGTTGATTTGAATAATTTCGAGGGAAAAATTGTTCCGGAGCCGGGTATCGAACCCGGGACCTTTGGTTTAACGTACCAACGCTCTACCACTGAGCTACTCGGGAACTCTAAGTGGTAGAGCGTTGGTACGTTAAACCAAAGGTCCCGGGTTCGATACCCGGCTCCGGAACAATTTTTCCCTCGAAATTATTCAAATCAACTTTACAGGGAGTCATACCTGAAAATCTTGATTTGCATAATACACGTCACTGTTCGTTAACAGAAAACCACAATTTAAGTCACACGGAGTTAGTGTGCACTCGAAGTTGGTTGCTTGACGGTTGTCAGCCCACTTTGAGGTCTGTGGATATAGAGGGAAAAATTGGATCGGTGTCGGTTAGAGTTCCCGAGTAGCTCAGTGGTAGAGCGTTGGTACGTTAAACCAAAGGTCCCGGGTTCGATACCCGGCTCCGGAACAATTTTTCCCTCGAAATTATTCAAATCAACTTTACAGGGAGTCATACCTGAAAATCTTGATTTGCATAATACACGTCACTGTTCGTTAACAGAAAACCACAATTTAAGTCACACGGAGTTAGTGTGCACTCGAAGTTGGTTGCTTGACGGTTGTCAGCCCACTTTGAGGTCTGTGGATATAGAGGGAAAAATTGGATCGGTGTCGGTTAGAGTTCCCGAGTAGCTCAGTGGTAGAGCGTTGGTACGTTAAACCAAAGGTCCCGGGTTCGATACCCGGCTCCGGAACAATTTTTCCCTCGAAATTATTCAAATCAACTTTACAGGGAGTCATACCTGAAAATCTTGATTTGCATAATACACGTCACTGTTCGTTAACAGAAAACCACAATTTAAGTCACACGGAGTTAGTGTGCACTCGAAGTTGGTTGCTTGACGGTTGTCAGCCCACTTTGAGGTCTGTGGATATAGAGGGAAAAATTGGATCGGTGTCGGTTAGAGTTCCCGAGTAGCTCAGTGGTAGAGCGTTGGTACGTTAAACCAAAGGTCCCGGGTTCGATACCCGGCTCCGGAACAATTTTTCCCTCGAAATTATTCAAGTGACATTTTGTTCCCTAAGGATGCATCTACATTCTGTGAAAATAGCAAAGCTGCAGGATAAAAATATAATTTTTAAACAAACGTTATGCATTACTTTTGGAGTTACCCTAGTAATATGGGCTATAGTAAAGTCCGTAATAAAAGTGTTCACCCTTTCAGGGCAAAGAAGTTCCCTATTAAATTTCAATTTTTACTTTGATTTCATTCTTATTATGTGTTGATGTGTATTTCTATGTTTTCTTGGTATGAATATTAGACGGAATTACTATGTTTGAAGTCTTGTACCAATAAATGAGAATTTCATTTGACTTTAATGAATTTTTCCACAATTCTTCTACCTCTCACGAAATTATCAATGTAATATCACGAAATTACCAAGGTTATCACGAAATAATCAATCTTTCAGCTTAAGTTGTAAAAGTGGTTTTTGGCACATATTCAAGAACGTATCCAATCGTTTATGTCTCCAGATTTGTACAGCAAGTTATCGTCTTTTAGATGAAAAAATCGGATTAAGGATATATTTACACATTTGCATTTTAAATTAGTTTTCATGAAATTATCACGAAATTACCAATGTTTACCGTATAAGGTAAAGTTCATATCTCTAATAGTAACTTTTTAAAACATACAATGCCAGTATAAGCAGACGATTTTTCATAATTTTTAAGTTTATGATTTTCTATAATGATCAGATGTGCATTTCGCGTACTACAATTATGAAAATCTGAATTATTCTTATTCTGTTTAAAGAACATTGAGCATTTTGTAAATATATCACATTTTAGTTCATGTAATTGCTTGTTGAACATCTGTCAGGTTGCGGGTTAACCCATAACACTGTAACTATGCTGTTGTAAAATTGACAATTAATATGTAATGTATTTATTATTATTATTATTATTATTATTATTATTATTATTATCATCATCATCAGTTATCACTATCATCATTACTATCTCTGTTTTTCTTTCTTTTTTTCTTGTATTAGCTCGATGAGTGCTCTATAGTGTTCTTTTGACCTTGTTGACCCTCTATAGGGGTATAATTTAATTTGTATTATTTTCATCGGTGTTTGTATTTCTTTTTTGTATTTATATGTGCTATCTGGTAGGATGGAAGAGAAGGCCTTATGACCTTAATTCTGTCAGATTAAATAAATAAACAAACAAACAGACAGACAGACAGACAGACTGACTGAGACAATAGTCTTTAATTTAAAGATAGATCGTATAATTCTCTTTCGGACAATAAACATTCTATTTGCATCGGTAGAATCACCCCATATAATTAAGATGTGAATAAGCAAATGAGTAATATTTTGGTGGTGTCAGTTGTTCACTTGAATAATAAAAATCTTTGATCCAAATTTCTTTATCATAACTTATGAAATAATTAAATACAATGGTTCCGTCTATGCTTATTTTATGTGAGTGACGAAATAGCTTAAATGTTATTTGTACATCTTTTGTTGATAAACGTTTTCGACTCGATTGACTCATCATCAGATCATAACATGCCAAGTGAAAACTTTTATAGAAGTTGTTTAATAGGTGTGCATGAAATTATACCAAGAGCGCTATTTTACAAGTGTGTTATGCAAATGTCAAGTGTTAAAAGTAATTTAAAATACTGTGAATGCTACACCGGGGTTCGAACGCGTGTCCGTTGCGGCGGCGGCGAGGTGAGCATCTGGATGCCGAGAAGGTAGAGGGGCGGTGTACTACTGCGACGCGCGAGGGGAGGTTGCGCGCGCATCTGGTGCTGGCAGAGAGGAGAGGGATCTGGATTGTTCGAGAGTGCTATCTCTGGACACGCGTGGTACTTTCCAGGCTACGTCGCTGTTTATAAAAGAAGAAACGCGAGTGAACTCGGACAGTGTGATTCATGATTAGTTCAGTCAGTAAGCCAGTGAACAGAGCGATCCAGCCAGTCTTGTGTACCGGAGTTCGACTTGAGTGTGCGTCCGCAACTGTGTGAGCATTAGAAGGCCTGAGTTCGAGTGCAGTGGACCGCAGTTGGAGGGACCTGAGTTCGGGTGCAGTGGACCGCAGTTGGAGGGACCTGAGTTCGAGTACAGCGGATCGTCTCTGAAGGACTGTGGGTCGAGATACTGTGAACTTGAGTGACTGAGCTAGAAGAACTGTGAACTGAGAACTGACAGTTCTGATTTGTAAATAGTGCTTTGTAAATATTAGTTAAGATTAACAGTTCATTGTTGTTCGTAATAGTCCAAGTAAATTGTCATTGTCGTCTGTGGAGTGCACTAACGAATACTGTGTTACTGTGTGGAGAGCAAATCCTATTGTTGAGATAATAAAATTACATTGTTGTTTAGTTTAAAAAGTTACAATACATTGAATATGTAAATGTATCAACATTATAACGAATTAAAATTACACAACATTTTAATACACTGTTAACAAGCTATACCAAAAAATATGTGCTGACTGGTAAGATACATAAGGTAAACCAACACATAAGACAACTTTTTACAGGGCTTCAAGTGGATCATATTCAGTTAGAAGTATGTAAAGTATATGTATGTGGTTATCATTGAACTAATAAAAAAAAACCTTGCAACATATCACATAACTAGTGTTCTATTAACGATTGACGAAATACGTATGTGGTTGCCATGAAATGCTCAATTTAACCATCCTAATAGATAGACAACAGATATATAAATATGCTGTTTAAAACAATTATACAGTAGAAAATTATAAAGTATGGTAAACACAATAATAAATGGTAAAACTGGTTCACATGAAGAACCAAATGAGCTGCGATTAAATATGCATTCCTTGAAAAGTTACAGAATTTTCGCGAAGCAAAGACGTAGGCGCTCGTAACTATATGTGTCTTGAATCTGAAATGACGTAAGTGATGTGATTTTGACGTCAACTTAAACCGCAAGTGAAGATGTAAAAGTAAATACAGTGGTAAATCAATTGTAAAGGATCACGTAACTTACAGAACGGACGTGGAGAAGATGGATCTCACTTCTTCGGAAGACAGGCAATGACACGGTTTATTCATAATTGCACTTGATTCACCCATAAATACAATCATCTAATGACTAAGTAAATACTTTATTATTTGACAAGGTTACAGGGAGTTACATACAGTACATGATGGCTTTTAAATTCATAACTTCTGAAGCTAAGTTGGGTTTTAAGATATTAGATCTTTAAAATAGGTGTTTATGTCGTCATCGTCATCATCGTCATCATCATCATCATCCATAATCATTATCAACCACCGTCATCAACATCATCATCATTAACATTATATTTATTACCAATACTTACTTACTTACTTACTTACTTACTTACTTACTTGTGGCTTTTAAGGAATCCGTAGTTTCATTGCAGCCCTCACCCAAGTCAGCCATCGGTCCCTATCCTGTGCAAGATTAATTCAGTCTCTATCATCATATCCCACCTCTCTCAAATCCATTTTAATATTATCCTCCCCAAAGATCTTTTTCCCTCCGGTCTCTCAACTGACACACTATATGTATTTCTGGATTCGCCCATATGTGCTACATGCCCTTCCCATCTCCAATTCTGGATTTAATGTTCTTAATTATGTCAGGTGAAGAATACAATGCGTGCAGTTCTGTGTTGTGTAACTTTCTCCATTCTCCTGTAACTTCATCCCTCTTATACCCAGTTATTTTCCTAAGCACCCTTAATCTCTGTTCTCTCTCAAAGTGAGAGTCCAAGTTTCACAACCATACAGAACAACCGGTAATATAACTGTCTTATAAATTCTAACTTCCAGATTTTTTGACAGCAGACTAGATGACAAAAGCTTCTCAACCGAATAATAACAGGTATTCCCCATATTTATTCTTATTATTTTGATCATCTATAAATTCACCGTCAAATAGGCTATAGCGAATGCATCGAAATCGATGCTGTAAACAAATAATGATGAACATAAAACACAGAAAGATATCTAAAAGTGCGCTGGAAAAGACTTTACATTCTACAATGAAAGGTTATTGATAATCAGTTATTCTGGTTGTGTTCATAAGTTAAACAAAGTATATTTCTTTTTTGCTTATTTGAGTGCTTGTTTGTTTGCATATTTCTTTGCCTGTTTGTTGGCTCGCTTGTTTTTCTGCTTGCTTGCTTGGTTATTTGTTTGTTTGTTTGATTGTTAATTTGTTTGTTTGTTTATTTTCTTGCTTGTTTAATTCCGTGGTTATTTATTTGTTTGCTTGTTTATGAACCTATTTTTAATTATTTTTTTATATCTTCATCTATTTATTTATTCGTTTATTTATTTAATTATTTATTTGTTTAATTAATTAATTAATTGAATAATTAATTAATTAATTAATCAATTAATGGATAGATGGATGGATGGATGGATGGATGGATGGATGGATGGATGGATGGATGGATGGATGGTAGCTATATAATATGAATGGATATATGGATACACACGCAGACAATCAGATAAGCACTTTAGTAGCATGTGTATGTGTGTAATGGACGGTGAGTGTATGGACTGAAGGATAGATGGTTGTATTTATGGATGAATCAAGTGCAATTATGAATAAAGCGTGACTTATTTTTAATCACGAAGTTACATGCATTTCATTGCCTTGCCATCTGCTGTAATGCCAGACGGCTGCATGTTGCATGCGGGTATTATAATGCAAGTGTAACACGACGTAGTAATGGAATAGCCGTTGTCCTAAGCACAGGAACTGGAATGCTACAAATACTTCGGTGGCCATACGGCATCATACTAAAAATCTAGAGCCATTTCTGTAATACTTTCTAATTTCACTTAAAGCATGTTTTATGGTTTAATGTGATGATGTTAACTTAAAATGCGGAAAATGCAAGCTACAAGATTTTGAGCTGCAAAAATTTTCAATCCTAATGGCATGTTCAAAGAAAAAAGAAGCGTTGTACACGAAAGCATAGAGTTGAGAAATAAAAACAGGTTGCACTAATGGCAATGCGACCGCACATCTGAACGTGTCAGCTTGTTATATAGTCTGTGCACAATAGTTTAGACGATATGAGATGTGCAGCGTGTTTTCCGACTCGCCGCTGAACACTCAGACAATGAAGTAGGCCCTATATCAGTGGAAAATGATATGAGTTTGTCTGCTTACGTGCATATTTCCAGATAATTACTTTCTACTTGTGACAATTTTTTTGGCTCTGTAAACTGTGTGTATATAATATAATATAATATAATATAATATAATATAATATAATATAATATAATATAATATAATATAATATAATATAATATAATATAATATAATATAATATAATATAATATAACATAACATACTTACTTACTTACAAATGGCTTTTAAGGAACCCGAAGGTTCATTGCCGCCCTCACATAAGCCCGCCAGCGGTCCCTATCCTGTGCAAGATTAATCCAGTCTCTATCATCATACCCCACCTCCCTCAAATCCATTTTAATATTATCCTCCCATCTACGTCTCGGCCTCCCTAAAGGTCTTTTTCCCTCCGGTCTCCCAACTAACACTCTATATGCATTTCTGGATTCGCCCATACGTGCTACATGCTCTGCCCATCTCAAACGTCTCGATTTTATGTTCCTAATTATGTCAGGTGAAGAATACAATGCGTGCAGTTCTGTGTTGTGTAACTTTCTCCATTCTCCTGTAACTTCATCCCGCTTAGCCCCAAATATTTTCCCGAGGCTTATTATAGGGATACGTAACAAGCTGTTTTTTACGGTGATGGGTTGTTAGCCCTTCGCTCAACCCCCAAGCTGGAGGACCACCCCTTATCGGCTGTCCACGACTGCTTATTCAATATATTCGCAGCTACCCTCCATATCTGGAGGCCGTCTCCTCTATCCGCAACCTGACATAACATAACATAACATAATATAATATAATGTAATAATCCGTGGCGCTATAGCCCGTGAAGGGCCTAGACCGACCAGCTGGCTGCTGGACTCACGCCCACATGCCGAAGCAGAGGTGGACGATCATCCAGTCATAATGGAGGTATCATGTGGGTGGCACGATGATCCCCCAGCCTTTATAGCTGGCTTTCGCAACCGGATTTCGTTACCTATCGTAGCTCCCCAAGTGCATCACGATGCTGGGTGGGCGCCGGTCCCATATACTGGCCGAAATTTCATGAGAAAATTTCTTCCCCTATGAGGACTCGAACCAACGCGCATTCCGCAACGCGAGTCCTAGGCAGGATGCCTTAGACCACGACGCCACGTCACGGGATATATATATATATATATATATATATATATATATATATCTGTGTGTGTTTGTGTTTTTTCCAAGAAAAACAGAAAGAAAGAAGGGAAGAAGATAGAAAGAGACGGAAAAGAAAAGGCAAAAGAAGAAAATAAAGAAATGCAAAAATAAAGACTAGGAAGAAAGAACAAAAAAAATCAAGAAAAGAAAATTCAAGGAAGTAAAAGAAGAAAGAAAAGAAAGAAGTAATTAACTCAAGAAAAGAAAAAACTGTAAATAATAAAGGGATGTAATTACAGAAACAAAGGAAAACGGAAAGAATGACAGAGTCAGAAAGAAGGAAAAAGAGGAATATAAAGAGAAAAAGTGCGAGGAGAATATAAAGCGAGTAAAGAAAAGGACATTATGGAAAAAGAAAGGAGGAAATTAGGGAAGGAACAAAGAAAAGAAGTGTTAAATGAAAGATCAGCAACTGGAGAAATCAACAATAATACAATACAAGACAGACTGTAACAATAAGAAAAGGAAAATTTAAGTAAATAAGAATGTAAATATGAAAGCAAATAACTAACAAAACAGAAAGATGGATGGATGGATGGAAGTAAATAAAGGCAGAAACATGCAGAGTTATAATGGAAGACAGAGTGAAAGAAAGATTAACAAACGAGTGAAAATGAAATCAGACAATGAATGTAAGAATTGAAAAATAAATGGATGGATGGATGCCGAAGTTCAAAGAAGTTGCAGCTGAAGTACGTACTCAAAACTTCGTATCCTTGTCGTAGACTACTTGAACTACTAGCTATGTGACCCCCGAGCCTGATATCTACACTTAACAATTCAAGTATCTTGTACTTCATTACCATACCTATTCATGCTGTATAAACTCTATGCAATGGAAAAATGGCAACTGTTTATTATGATTTTATTAAAATGTTTCTCACTTCATATTCAGGGCTTACATTAAGTGGGACTCTGTGTGTCTATAGTTAGCACAATGCCGGACATTCACCGAAGACAACAGAGAGTGCTAAAATAACAGGAAATCTGATAGTTTTTTAAATCACATACTGCACAATTTAACATATGTCTGCCATTCTATCATATGCTAAGTTCATTGGAATATAATTGATTTTAATGTAATGAAGAAGCAATGTAATTCGATTGTATGACATTTTGTTATTTTTACGTTTAGGAAAAGTTAAAATTAAAGTTAGTTAAAACTTTTCTATCAGCATAGAATGTATAATTTTTAATTTATTACATCAACCTTTAATTTATCTCGGCGAGGGAGAATCAAAGTCATTATGCACTGTGACAAGTCCCGACTGAGGAATTGTGACTCGTCCTAAGAGAGGGAAAGTTTTATCTGGGTGGCCATCTTCGTCCGGTATTGCCGAGGCTCTTAATCAGAACGTTTCGGTGGTTTAATTAAACATTTAATACGAGTATCTTCATAATGTAATTTTTAACAGCAGAAAATAATAATAAAATAAATTTAGAAAAAAGTGGAAGTCCGGAGATTCGTATCGGAGCTCTTTCGTTTACATTAGCATTCATTGTGATCTGTTCGATCATGTTGACTTCAGGCAAACAAGTTGTGGGCGTCTTCTTCAAAGCCTGTGGGTTTCATTAAAATGTAACATTTCCACACGACGATTTTCCGTTGTCAGAAAACAGTTTTGTCACTTCCAATCATAAATCGTATGTAGGCTCCGTATTCCAACTACCGTACCTAAAGACTGAAGTTAAAGACACACTGAGTATATAGTACGCCAAAACAGGTTATGCAACGGATAAAGATGTAAACAAACAGGTCGTCGCTGCGTGTTCGTGAAGTACAGTCAACTCCCGACATTCTGAAGCTATACTAGTAAGCTTAAAAACATGCTTGAGCCGTGATGTTCATTTTCGTCGTGATCTTTGCAGTGAATAATAACTTGCATTCCTAAGTTACGAAACTTGAACATATGCGGGTGTCACTTGAAATTATTTTATATCGCAAGAAATTCTTTCAATAGCACATGACGTTATTGGTGCATGATGTAGTACAAGATATTCCTATTGTCTGGTATTTTTTCGTGTTTCATTAGGATATTGCATGTCGCACATCACTGAAAACCCACTAATTTTATGAGTAACTTACTTTTCTAGAAATTCGCTAAAATGTAGCTTATTTAATAGGGATGTTGGCACTGAACATCATGGTAGACTACACAAATTCATGCTAAACGTCGAGTTAATATCTTCATAATTTTCAGATTGTGATGCTACTGATTTTTTGGATTACGTTCAACACACTTTCTGTGCCTTTGATATTGCAGTGTCTTTCAGTGAACTGTTTTTGTCACTTTTACGTTTATTTTACACAATTTATATGTAATGTTGTCTATATTGACAGTGAAAATATTAGTTCAAATATCTTCATCTATGTCCTGCAATATTATACGCTTGAGCGTCTTACCTAAGACATTTTACCTCTGCAATAAACATTCAGTCAGCCACAAAGATGTAGTTATTTAACCTTTTGCAGCATAGTAGTTGTTCAGAGAATCACCGTTTTCCTTTCTTTCTATACAATTATAGCACAGATGTTGCACCATGCAACCATCCCTTGACGATACATAGAGTTGCCATCTGTGTTTAAAATTCTGTGCAGAGTTAAAATTTTGAAAAAATTGATCGAAGCTTTCTTATGATCCATTATATGAAAAATATAAAAGTAAGATTTGTGCCTCGAAGGGTTAAATAATACGACTAGTAAGAGCAGTGATCGATAAGACTACTCACTATAATTTCTTCCCGATTTTGCTTTCTAGAGGAAGAAGGCAGAGGATGCGTAACTATTTTGTATATGAACGTACCTGTACCTGCGCTGTGACGTCACATACACTTCGAATCAGGCAACATCATTCCAATTTATAGGTAGCTGAAATACGGAGCCTAATCATAAGTGTTGGTACTAAAATCATGTTTTAGATTTTAATGGTGAGAAGGTCTGTAGCTTTTTTAAAGACATTAGAAATGAAAATTATAATATATTTTATTAGTTTTCATGTGAGTTAAAGATATCACACGAACCGATTGAAGAATTTTAATGAGGATAGAATAATAATTACGGATACACCCGAAACAAGCTGTGCAATCCCTGCGAAACCTTACGTTTAATTGCAATGGCTGCGCATTAACATCCCCTGTAGCAAGAACACAAATCAATAGCCTCCCTTACTGGATGGTGAAGTGTGGGAAGAACGGACACAACAGTTCCTCGTCACGTCCACGTCCACGTTTTCGTATTCTTGTGTTTGCTGCATAGATGCACGTGCAGTTATGAAGGAACGTGTACTTCTCTTCGGCGTGTAAGCACTCTACCACTGAGTTAGAGTTGATATTAGATGCCAATATTTTAAGGAATATGAGTGTTTCAAGATTTATTTATTGACGAAAATAGGTGCGGGATGCTCAGGTTCGTAGATGTACCGAACTACACAGCTTCCTCGGGTCTATTGTAAGATTAATAGTAATAAATAATTTTCTTTATTTATGTTATTGCTTAAAGTCATGTCATAACCATCAGCATGTAACCTAACAAATAATAGAATAGCAGAAAACACACGCCCGGCCCGGAGGAAATTTTTGCACCTCTATTCTTTCTTATGCACCTCTATTGTTTCTTATATATAAAAACGATATAAATAGAAATACTACGTCTCAGATAAGGTTATTCGCGGACGACTGTATAATATATAGACAAATTAATGATGAATCCGATATCGCCGCCTTACAAAACGATCTTAACGTTATTGAAACCTGGACGACAGAAAATAAAATGAAAATCAATGTCAGTAAAAGTAAGTCAATATCCTTCTGTAGAACGCATAAAGAAATTTGTCTCGGATATCAGCTGAATGGTACATCGGTGCCACAAGTGAACACTTGTAAATACCTAGGTATATATTTAAATAACAAACTGGGTTGGGAGGAACAAGTCACTAATACCACTAGGAAAGCCTGGATAGCACTACATTTCTCTATGCGTATTCTGAAGAAATCTAACCGAAAGTCAAAAGAATTAGCGTACAATTATGGAATATGGAACAGTAGGTTGGGATCCGTACAGACAAAACCAAATAGATTCAATAGAAAAGATCCAACGCAAGGCAGCAAAATATGTCAAAATGGGAAAGCGACATGGTGAGGAGATAGTAAAAGACTTAGGGTGGGAACTTCTCAAATCAAGGCGACGAAAAACCAGACTCACCACATTGTTTAAGGCACAAATGGGACACAAAGCATGGACCGATATCAATGCTAGATTAGCAACACCATCATACTTAGGAAGGGCTGATCATATTAGGAAGTTTAAATGTAGAAAACAAAGAACGGACGTGGCAAAATTTTCTTTTGTTAACCGCACAATAGTAGACTGGAACAGCTTACCTGCGGCAATCTTTCAGGATGGTCCTCTTAAAATCAATATATTTAAGGAAAGGTTGAGAAGATTAGACTGAAAATGTAATTGGAGGTGCAGTGTAATTATTTAAGTTGTGTCATGTACTTAATTGAATTGATATAAAATTAATTAAGTTGATATGTAATAATTAAGTTGATATTTAAAATAATTAAGTTGATATGTAACTAATTAAGATGATATGTAATTTAGTTGATATGTAAATAAATTAAGGTGATATGTAATTAATTAAGATGATATGTAATTAGGTTGGTATGTAATTAAGGTGATATGTAATCATTTAAATTGGTAATAGTTGGGTGAAATAGACGTACTTATAAGTTAGATTTACTTTTGCTTATCGTAGGCGTTATTATGGAATAGTTTTTAATTATAGTCCTAGGTTTATTGCATCTACTATTTATAGATTTACGTTTATTTTATTTTATTTCATTTAGGTTTATTTGATTTTATTTCATGTAATTTTAACTATTGTATATTATATATCACTGCCACCGGGTGTATACCCAATTGTAGTGTTAATAAATAAATACATACATACATACATTATTAGGCCTATATGTATGTGTAATGTTTTATATAAATTCTAAGTAAAGTAAGTAAATCCATAGCGCTACAGCCCTTTGAAGAGCCAAGACCGACAAGCTGGGTGCTGGCCTCATGTCCACATGCCGAAGCAGAGGTGAACGATCATCCAACCAGAATGAAGGTATCGTGTTGTTAGGACCCCCCCCAGCCGTTATAGCTGTTTGCGAATCCGGATTTTCGCTACCTATCGTAGCTCCCCAAGTGCATCACGATGTTGGGTGGGCACCGGTCCCATACTGGTCGAAATTTCATGAGAAAATTTCTTCCCCTATGAGGACTCGAACCAGCGCGCATTCCGTAACGCGAGTCCTAAGCGGGATGTCTTAGACCGCGACGCCATGGCGCGGGACTTAAATAAATTCTAGTAATTCTGTAATTTATTAGTCAATTACAGTATTATCTTTATTTTAAAATGTTTTTGGTAAAGATATGAAGGTAATTTTGTCATTTTTTCCAATCTGAGTCTGGCTTTTCTCGGGGTTTTCTCCACTCGTAAAGTTGAATACAGGATTAGAATTTTTATTTTCCACCTACCTCAAATGTTGTGTCCTTTGTCTACATACAGAGCGTCAAAAATTAAATATCGATTCTATTAAAAGAGTGATTGTACTGGTAACGTTTGTAATGGTGTATTTTCGTTACACATTACTTTCAACATGTGCATCATTCACATCACGACATACCTCCCGTCTTTCGGTAGGGGCACGAAAGACATTCTGGAGTGTCAGTGTTATGGAAGTACCAGCTTGTGTAATGTGGTTTGCAGAGCTGTACCGTGTGGTAATGGATCGGGTGAACACATGTCCTTTGATAAATCTCCACACAAAGAATCCTCACTCTCTGCCAAGTTTTCGTTATGCAGGTGATGCGATTTCTTCAGCGTCAAATGCGGAATGTTCAATTCTGGGTGACAAAGCCGCACTGATTTTGGACTGTTCAATGGACAACATGATGACTTCAATGCTTTCGCTGAAGGCTGATGGACATACTTTTATGGGCTCCATTACGACCGTCCAGTTTTATTTGGGATTGGCGATGGAATTTCGTCCGAATGTCACCATACGACGACCACTCCAGTCTCCACATCACAATAGGCACTCTCTCTGGTACGCTGATGCGGATTCAGTTACTTGTAACGACAGAAAATACGCTTAGCTCTTGTCACAAAGCCAATGCACAGACTCCAACAGCAACTACACAATGTACAGCAATGCACTACCATACACATCGTACACCTAAACGCACTCAATGTACAAAATAGGTACTTAAGCCGTCCACATGCGAGCGTGTAAAGATAAAATGTGTGTACTTTATATATTCATGCTATCTTTAGGATGTGGTCCTGGCGTCGAGCTGATCCCACACCAGGAAAGTCCCTCCATTGTCCAAGTCTCGTGTGTGATCCACAGAATTGTTCCTCTCCTACAGGCATTGACTTGCTAGACCCAGAAAGGAGAAGACTAACGGATAAAGAAGAAAGAAATCGCATCTGGACAAACTGAAAATAGACTTCGAAATTTAATTAATTATTGTTACAATTTATCATAACAAAAATACACACGAAACTGATCAGGAGGAGAAAAAGTAATTGGTTGGGTCACTGGCTGAGAAGCTGCTGCCTACTGAAGGATGCACTGGAAGGAATGACGAACGGGAGAAGATTTCGGGTAGAAGAAGATATCAGATGATACACGACATTAAGATAGTCTATATGGATGATATGCAGAGACTAAGAGGAAGGTAGAAAATAGAAAAGATTGGAGAAAGCTGGGTTTGCAGTGAAAGACCTTTCCTTGGGCAGAACACTATGAATTAATGAATATAGAACTACAGAGTGAACCGTAACTAATGTCATTAATTTCAGAGGTTATTCTTTGAGGTATTTCGAATAATTTTGATCGTTTTTTTGTTTTATTTGAAACATTTTTATGTCTAAAAGGAAGCAAAAACGAGCAAAATTGTATTAAATCTTTTTGTTTTGAATATGTCAGAGAATAACCCCCTAAAATTAATGACATTACTTACGGTTCACAATGTGTAATTATACGTATATGCTTTTACATAAATTCTAATAGTCCTGTGATTTAGAAGTAAATTAGATCACAAAATTTCTCACATCTATTACTACAATTGAATAAGGTCTAACTTAATAGTGAAACAAAGTACATTTAGACCCTTATTCCGTGGGGATATTAAACTGTTGGGGCTCCATACAAATCTTAAACTTATGTTTTATACTTTGTGTTATTATAGAGTCTCTTATTTTAATTAGGATAATTATGGTCATAATGATGACAATAATAATAATAATAATAATAATAATAATGATTATAATAATGTAAGTTAATTGTCCATTTGTCTCGTACCAATCTCACTCTTGCGATGGTAAAATAACACTTGACTTTGACAGGTAGCGAGATTCTCTGGTAGATAATCGTTATGGCAGAAGCTACAGCCCTAAATAACAATGCACACAGCCCGTTACTATGGAAGGAAATAATTTTCCATAAGTAGAAATAAATGTAACTCAATGAGACGAAAATATTAAATAATCAAATTATTATGTCTATTATTACAACTTAAATAATTAATAATTACTGTAATAATCATTACGAGAATGTATTCTCTGACCATGCCTTTGAAAACTTATCCAAATTAAAACAAATGAAGCACAGCATCACAGCTATAAACACATTTTAGATTTAGGAAACACACACACACCACCCCGTCGTTGTTCCTGCAATAACTCCTATGTGATATATTTATCGATTTTCAGATTTTTGCTCTATTAAATAACTTAAATAGTGATACAGCACATAATAAAATCTCCTATATGTAATTATATTTCTTTCTTTAGAAAATGTACGAATTCACAATCCCCTATGTACGGCTGCCATAGGATGAATAAATGTGTTTTTTTTCTCTTACTGAAAAATTGTATATTTTTCACATAGGAGTTATTGCAGGAACAACGATGATATATTACTTTCACGTATTAATTTAATTTATTTTAGGTTTTAGATTTATCCGACAAGAAGTGAGATACAAGAAATATAAGATAATAATAATATCAAAGTAATATTTTAATCAGTAGTAACCACTATTTAATAACAATACAAAGATTAAAACAAACAAGAATATTTAAACACTAAGCAACATATAAAATTGAAAGCAATCATTATACCACAGTCTAGCATATTCAGTCACGAAAGCTCAATATGTAGGGAATATGCATCCATAGATAGTTGCTAACCACTAAGATCGCTACAATCGCCTCATCACAGACAATGCGAAATAGTACCTGCACCGTCTATTGTTCCTAGTATTCTCATCACCTCAAGCTTCGTGACTGTATATACTAGACGGTGATTATACATTATACCTAGGAGAAAAATAAGTTGAACATCAGACATCATAATGGAAAAGAGAGAACAAAGGTAGTTCTTAAAAGTATTCGTTAGAGCTACGTATATCTTTCTGTGTCGTGCATTATGTTTTACACATTTTTACCACAGCACAGGTAGGAAATGTAGCACCGGACGTGTATGTGTGACTGCCGAAGCAGTGGTGTTATGTAATTTTAACTGTCGTAAGTGTCTGTATTTAATTTGTTTCATATATTTATTATCTTAAAAATGAAATAGTATTGTTAGACACTATTACCATTTCTATCTGTTGTCAACGTCAACTTCGATAATTTTATATTTCTCGTGGTTCGAAATATTATATATCTATGATGCTAGCGGTTTACGTTATCTTCTATTCCTTTTTGGTTTTAAGTACATATTTCGGCAATTTTTCGCTGTGTCCTTACAATTTTATTAGTTGTCTTCAATTCACTTTAAAATACTTTTTCACTTCTGTAATATTTTTTCTTGTTTAACTTCCCACTTTTTGTAGTTAAATTATTCTTATAGCTGATCATGATGTACCCTACTTTTAAGATGCAACATTAATGTTGCATGGAAGCCACAATCGTTAGTTCGAACGCTACTCAATGCAAAGATGTTTGTTCGTTATTTGAAAGGTGTTTTGTTTTGTATTAGATGGGGGATAGATATCATGTTCACTCTATGGCACCGGAATCTGATTATATGTTACTCTGCTAAACTATTCACGTACACGCCGTTGAAGTGCATAGAAGGGAAGCAGGTAGAGCTCCCATTTTTTATTGACCTCAATATGATTTAGTCAGCAAAACGTTCTGGAAGTTTTTTTTGTCACTGAAAAGACCCGATATTCAATTGTTCTATGAGAATGACTGTACCCTGACAATTTTTTTGTTTGGCGATACGGCGCGATGATGTTATTTCTGTGTATAATCGAATAAAGGCAAAATTTCGGCTTAAATCAAATCACCTACAATAACAAACCCTCCAAAAAAAGAAAACAAATAATGCTTTCATTACTATAAAATAAGTGTCATCTGTCTTAACTGAACTGAAATGAAATCAGTTTGTACAAAAGTAAAACGCAATTATGGATCATTTAGAACATTTTGGTTTGGACTCTTTCCATTAATGGTGATGAATAGAATTCACCATGGGGATGACGTAGTTGGTTCGAAATTATTTACCCCAACTCAGTATAATAATAATAATAATAATAATAATAATAATAATAATAATAATAATAATAATAATAATAATGAATACATATTACAGAAAACAGCTTCCCTGTCACTTCGGCATGTTCTGGGTGGCAGAGCGTATAATATTGTTTTGTGTTGCTCAGTAGTAGTCCTGACAGTACCTTACAACATAGTAAACACTTTATCGAACGCACAACAAAAATAGTCTTCCTTCCACACTGTACGCAATGATCGTTTGCTTACAGAAGGTTTTGGCTTTGTCATTGTCCCGCACTGTTCGTACGTTCACTAAGAACTTGAACTGCCTTCCGCAGTGATCCGTCGGGCTTCGAACGAGGAACAGCACGCTCTACATTGGAAGATCGTGATTACAGAATGAAATCTGGAGTCCGAGAATGAGCATACCTGATTTAGTCTTTTGTAAAGATTTCAACGAGTAAGATGCCCTTCACATCCCTCTTACCTTTCGATCTGAAGACAAAGGTGCAACCAATCTTCGAAACGTCGTAAATTCCTTCAAGGAAAAAAGTCGAAACTGAACTTCTTCGTCCCTAACTACTGTCGCTAATTTATAACCTACCGTAGCTCAGTCATTCGACGACTTTGCATTAAAAATAACTAAGTCTTGAGTATCGAAACGTTCTATAAGGTGTGACAGAAGGAATTGTGTACTTTAGGTTTTTTTAATATTTTAGTTTATCCTACCACTACCATTCCATTTTTGTTCTGTTATTCTCTCATCATCACGTATGAATAGGCTATGTAGTAGAAGAAGTATATTTTAATAATATTCACTCAAATATTCTTTTTACGATACAGTGAGGCTGTAGGATATTAGTGAGATTACTGAGTTCTGCGAGTGTACAGTCATTCCGCCAAGTACGTCGTTCCCAGAGAACAGCTAGTTGGAGTGTGTGGGCTCCTGGACAGAGCGGCGACTCTGGCGTGTGTAGGAGTTGGAGATGGACACAGCAGCATCTGCAGCATTATAAAGTGCCTGTTACGTCGCGACACTGGGCTGGTAAAGGCCGGGGTTACTGCACTTGGAAGTCATCACACGACAACATTTTTGCACCAAAAATCTCGCAACTTAGCATTCAGTTACCTTCAAGTACATTAAATGCGGTTATAAACCTTGCTATGAATTTACTAATTTTGATTAGTTTCAACTACATAGCGTACTTGAAGCCAAGCGGAAGGCTTTTCTTTTGTCATACATATATATTTTTTTAATATTGCACTCCGAAAATATGTCTAAACGTAAATTGGTTAACTGATGCCTTCTCATAAAAGGATCTGGTTTCAGTCTCTAGTAGAGCCATCGGGTTTGTACTCATCAAAATGGTTGTGAATAAATTTATCCTTCAGTAGTTCGGTTTATTTGGCATCCTCTTTCTTCTGTTGCTCTATGATCGTCTTTTCTTCATCTGTTCCCGTATTAAAAACTACTGTAGCTAAAAAAATTTAATATTAGTTTAAGAATTGCCACTAAAAACGTCTAAATCTGACTAGCGACTTACCTTCAGTTTGTCCCAATACTCCTACATTAAGAGGATGTTTGGAAGCTTAATATATAATCTTGGAGGGGCGGTTTCTTGTAAGAACAAAAGCAGTCATCGAAGATAAAATAATTGCATGGAGTTTCTCTTTTATACAATATACTTACATTGGTTAGTACCGTACCTTAGATATAGAATACAGAGTAAAAGGTAATCGCTGCACCAAAATGAAACTGGTGACAGCTCATGAGAAGACGTTTGAAAAATCTAAATACGTTTTTTTTTCCAACATTCACAGTTTTAGAGAAATTCGTTATGTTTATATGAAACATTTGCAACATTACGGATACTGCTATAGCTCTAGCACGGGCGGCCATCCATCCCTTATCTTCCCTTCCCCCTCTGTTGTACACACGTGACACTGCGCTATGTTGCAAGATTTATTTTAACAATTTTCGCAATTATTCAATTATATTCATGGCTAAACGGATTACTTTGCAAAAAAAAAAAAAAAAAAAAACTCAAGACCCGAACTATTCACATTATTTTCACCTATCTGCTTGTATAGCAATCAGCCATTTCTCTCAGGCCGTTACCGCAATATAGCGCTGCAAACATTGGGAAAAGACTATTTTTTCCTGCTTAACTGTGCTTCATCGAAGAAAAAGTACAATAAAAGTTTTGTTATATTTAACATGGAGAATCACCTCTTAAATTTTGGTGCATTGGTGCCCTTCCATTCTGTATATTAGGCTTTGTTCATAAAATTTGAAAGAAACTCGATATTATGAATGGCGAAATTCAGTCACATTCCATTATGATATTGTATAATTTCATGGCTATATCACCCCTTTTTGTGGTTCTGAAGTATAAACATTTAAAGTAGTCCATAACATAAAAATAACTACATCAGAACGTGATGGGAATATAATGGTGAAGCAGTGCGCAGTCTCGCCCGTTCTCGTACTACGTGATGACGTCACGTGGGAAGCACTGCGAACTGTCTCGCAGCTTGCTAACTTAGCTCAGCTCAATTCCGTAAGGCTTTGGAAGTGGAGTAGGTTAATTGATTATGTATACCAACAAATCAGAATCAAATATGGCATTTTATATTACTTGTTAGTAATTAAATACACTAACTTTTATTAATTAAAACATAAAACAATTTTAAGCACAAGAGGTGGATACAGTCACCCCATTCGGAATTTAAAATAACAACACGCGTCGAAAAAAAATCTGAATTTAAATTTAAAAAATAATAAACAAGTTTACCAAAATTCAGTTGTAACAATTCTTCAGTTCGTCTACAATGGACCTACACATTATATTTAACGGTAAATAATTGAATTATTGAAGCAGCAGTATAATTTGTGAGATAAAAATAACTATAAAACTACCTACTAAAATTAATTTTACATTACACATTCAGTTTATGACAAATAGGGCCGGTTTCACGAACCTTCACTAAGGTTTTAATGACTCATTAATTTATTTATTGGTTCATTAAATCAATTTTATATCTCACCAACCATCTTTAGCCTAATGAACCAGTAAAACTATTAAATTAAATGTAGTGATAGAAATTTCCGTCTTTAAATTTTTAATGGTTCATTAGTTGTAATATAAAATGGCGGAACGTTTCGACGCAGAATTATTATATCTGGAACTGCTCGAAAATTAAGAGTCAGATGGAGATAATGTTAACAGTTTAAGAAACGATAATTTTAAACTTTGAATGACACAAAAATTCACGAAAGATACTGCGTCACGAAGATCGTGGTACTCAAAATTTTAGAAGAAACTGGTCATAGGTTAGAAAATCATAAAAATAGCTGAGACAAAGCTGAAAATTAGTCAACTAGGTAACATACAATTGAGTTTTTATTTTAACACATGAAAGTGGTTATTATAACTACATACCTAAGAAATATTAGTAAATTAATATACAATGTGCATTCAAATATAACGAAACTTAATTATTGGTATTTAACTTTCATTTATTACAATTATATTATAGCTAGCGATAATATATGTTTGCACTGGCTTTAAAATAGAAGCGAAAGAACTGGAGTCATGGAATTTATAATCGTTTTCTTTCCAAACGAAATTTCATTTTCCAGCAGGATAACCACCCCTCGCACATCGCCATAAATGTTCAAAGACGGTTCACGGAAAGGCATGAAAAAGAGGAGGATTGACAAATTTCGAGACAACCCACCTCAAAATCCAGATTAGTTGTGGGATCAAGTTCTGGCTACCTGGGAAGATCTCGCTGAGAACCAGAACTATTTCCGCGATCTGATGGACTCAATGCCCGAAGATCCCAGGAAGTGACAGACACCAGTGGCATGTGGACGAAGTATTAGATCCACATGTGTATTTTTCTTTAATTTGTTTGTTTATCTTTGTTGTATTTCGGGAAGAAAATTGATCTCCCACGAGTTTTCCTAATTCTCCTAGTGGAGCTAGAGTTGCAAAATAATTCGTTTCACTACAAAAAAATAGAAACTGAAGAAAGGTAACATGTATAAAAATTAATTACGTTAATAAAAAAAACAATTCTCACCGAGAATCGAATTCGGTTTCCAGATTTGTCAAGCCAGCATGCTAATAGCTGCCCCACCACAGAGGCGTGACGTATTTAGCGTTACGAGGCATATAATAGGTGCTCGGCTTGAAGTCTACGGAGACAGCGCATATAAACGTACTCGTGTAAATCGCGGCCAAAATTTCAACATTTCCACTACCAATAGACACAACAAAATTCTTTTCTAATACTGTACACGATTTGAGATATAGTATACTGTGGTTTCGTATAAAGATGTTCTGATATAGTTATGAAAAATTCATAGAGCGCATTTATTTATCCTTAATGAGCCATTACTTACGGCTTATTAAATGTTAAGAAAATTTGGTTGGTGAGCAGCTCGCATTTTAGTGAATCGTTAAGTATTTTAATGTTCAGTAGTTAATGTTTCATTTGGACTGATTTACTGAAGGTTGGTGAAACCGGCCCATAGACGTAGTTTTGCTAAATGTACTGTGGTAATGCTCAAATGTCACTGCGTGATGTGAGTTATTCCAAGTACATCATCGATTTGAAAATGTCACATTAATAGCATATATATAAACAAAGAATTAACAGCGTGCACGTACACACAACAGCTGTTTGTTTTGTTCCTCGAGGACTGCGGCGCGAATTACCGCGCCGCTGCTGCTTCCCAAGTGACGACATGCGCAGTAGAAAACGAGTTTGAGTCAACCGTCTGCTACACCATTCCCACCACGCATCAGAAATGGAATTTAACTCATTACTAGCTACAATAACTACTTGGTCATAGCTAAACGAAATTATGATAAAAGAACAAATTTGAAATGTACAGTATAGGCCTATACTCGTAAAACAAAAGAGAGTAATACCGACAATATGGACCGATAAAGTTAACAGAAAAGGCAATGATAAATGGCCAATACACATACATATATACATGTATGGATACGGAATTAAAATTTTGAGCGAGTCTAGATGGGAGTCTACCTGTATGTAGGCAACAATTTCGCATGGCTGTCCACAAGTAGCATATATACAGGGGCTTTCCTTTACTGCACATGCGCCATAATATGTTGTAAGCGAAACTTATACAATGAGGAAACTCTAAAACATATTATATAATACTTACTTATGACTTTTAAGGAACCCGGAGGTTCATTGTCGCCCTCTCATAAGCCCGCCATCGGTCCCTATCCTAAGCAAGATTAATCCAGTCTCTACCATCAAATCCCACCTCCCTCAAATCCATTTTAATATTATCCTCCCATCTACGTTTCGGCCTCTCCAAAGGTCTTATTCCCTCCGGCCTCCAAACTAACATTCTATATGCATTTTTGGATTCACCTATACGTGCTACATGCCCTGCCCATCTCAAACGCCTGGATTTAATGTTCTTAATTATGTCAGGTGAAGAATACATTGCATGCAGTTTTGCGTTGTGTAACTTCCTCCATTCTCCTGTAACTTCATCCCTCTTAGCCCCAAATATTTTCCTAAGCATCTTATACCTTTATATAATAGGCCTATATAATGAGAAGAAAAATAAATAATGGTAGAGAACTGAAAAAATGGCCAAAACATTTTTCAAATTGGAACAACAAGAAAGAACCTACAGAGCAGATGATATACTTTGTGATTTAGAACCCCTGCCAGGCAGATTGTCGTAATCACCATTTTGCTAACTTTACAGGACAAACAGTTACGACACTTATTATCTAATATAATTATGAATAGGATGGTCAAAGTTTAAACCAACTAACTAGCGGAAGCTCATGGCACTTTTACAGTAGATTGCGCAGTGCCGGACGATTTTATCTTAAGCACCAAAACTCATTTTTGCTAGAAATGGAGCTTATAACACTTTGCCTTGTAGGAGACGAATTTTGTTCCTATTTGCTGACTGTGGATAAACAATTTTGGATGTTAATGAAATGCTTTACTATTTACGTAATTTTTATTTTGGGAACTTTGCAAAGATGACCATCAGTAAGTTTGTGATCTGCTGTCTTCTTACGCAAGAAATAGGAACGTCAACCCCGAAAGATTATATTGTTATTGACGTTGACAATGTAGGTATAGATGAGTTTTGTCTAGATGTGTTTGTTGCCATTTTCATACCACGGCCGTTGTCATAATATTTATTATTTCACAACGTTTGGACAATAATTATATGTGGTACAGAAGACGTTTCAAATAAATAATTGTACGAAATACATTAGTCTGTTTAAGATAATAAAATATCTTACACACGTTTCTTGTCTCCAGCACAGATTTTTTCAGTCTCATTGTGTTCAAGAGACTTAAGTCAAATATGATTAGTCTGACGTCGGAGAACATCAAGAGGTAACATAATATAGTCTAATTTAAAAACACTAATTTCTTTAAGTAACTTTGATTTCATAATTGCGAGATTCACTTCGCTTCAAGTGTGTCGAAGTTTCCATTTGCATTCTTATAAAGCATTACAGGACATTCAGCTCTGTGATTGCTTAGTTTTATATATATATAATGTATAACTCTATATATACAGGGTTTATCTATATATGTATATATGTGTCCATAAATGTGGAGGCGTATTCCTGATACCGAAGATAACAAAAAGTTCATATGAACATCGGTCCGCAAACCCTTCGTTGGGGAGTTATGGGTTTATTGGTAATAGTACATATGATACATTTCACAACACACATTTACAAAACTTTCTCAAAGCGACCTCCTCCTGCTTCGATGCATGCCCTGAGCCTGCGTTCCATCCTTTGCCGTACTCTGTGCAAATATCCTGGGATGTTACGGATTTGATCGAATGATGTGCTGCTACCGTATTCCCATCTGCTAAGCCATAAATGTAGTGCATATCCGTCATTTCTCTAACTGAATACATCTTATGATGTGATTAATATTACTGTGAATAACACAAAACAGAACAGAAGACAATCAGACAAAACAAAACAAATGTCATGACCTACCAAATTTGAGGTGAATTACATAATCAATACTCATTACAGGAAATTCCTTTCATAACTCCCTAACGAAGGGTTTGCAGACCCATGTTCATATGAACTTCTTGTTCTGTTTTGGTGTCAGGAATGCGTCTCCACATTTATGGACACATACATAGATACATATATATATATATATATATATATATATATATATATATATATATATGGAGCATTTTGTGCGGACAACTGGAGAAAGAACTAAGGAAGAGACTACTGAAGTGCTTTGTATGGAGTGTAGCATTGTGTGGGGGAGAAACATGGGCATTACGGCGAAGCGAAGAGAAGCATTTGAAATGTGGATATGGAGAAGGATGGAGCGTGTGAAATGGACAGAGAGAGTAAGAAACAAAGCTGTGTTGGAAAGAGTGCATGAAGAAAGAATGATACTGAAACTGATCAGAAAGAGGAAAAGGAATTGGCTGAGTCACTGGCTGAGAAGAAACTGCCTACTGAAGGATGCACTGGAAGGAATGGTGAACGGGAGAAGAGTTTGTGGCAGAAGAAGACATCAGATGATAGACGACATTAAGATATGTGGATCATAGGTGGAGACAAAGAGAAAGGCAGAAAATAGGAAGGACTGCAGTGAAAGACCTACCCTTGGGCAGAACATTATGCATTAATGAATGAATTTATTTATTCGTTTCATGTCCAAGTGGCATCACTTTTATTTCCGACAAATTCTGTGTGAATTTTGGAACACCAAGTTCTCATTTCTCTGCTGTTCCATTATTGCCTTACGTCATCTTTTAATACGCATTGCAGCTTATAGGTCTATTCAAGTATTGAAATTGTCACCTTTTATAAAATATTATTAGTTCTTATTTTCTTTCATATCTGATCTTACAGGCACGACAGTAACTGGAAGATTTTCTATGCCGAAGTTAGTATTCGAATCTCGAAAAAACAGTTAAATTTATAGTTGATAAAATAATGTATGTTGGAGATGTTCTTAGGATACTATTGTTTCTTGTACACTATTTCCATAATTTATTCGCCAATAATTTATTCTTCTCGTCCTGTATTGTTCAGGTTAAGACGTTTAGCATTATTGACCATAGGACAAAGAGTCCTGCTGTTCACGATTGTAATAGTGTTATAATAATATGATCTGAGGAGAACATGTCAATTTTTTGTTAATAATAATAATAATAATAGTAATAATAATGATGATGATGTTAATGGTCATAACGGTGATTAACAGACATACACATATTAATTAGGTCATTAGAGTTACAATTGAAATTGAGTGTCGCAAATCTGAAGTAAACCATTCACTATATTCATGCAGTTACTAAGGTAAAGGTACATTTTTTAACTTTCTGGAAGACAGAGTCGAGAGTTCGAATTCCAGCTAGAGCATTGATGTATTTTCATTTCAGATGTGATATTATATGAAGGTCCCGCGCCGTGGCGTCGCGGTCTAAGGGTACGTACACGTTGGAGCGACGATAAACGATAAAAGAAGCAGCGATGCTATATCGGGGAGAATTGAAGCATGCATTGTCATTGAGGTGTTCATATTGGAGTAACGATAAAAGCGAAGATACATGATAAAAGCGACGAAAATGAAAAGTTCCATTTTCTTCGCTCTTGTCGTTCATATGATCTCTGATTAAGGTAATATTAATCTGTATAATGACGGTGGTTATCAATATATCCGAATATTAATAGATTTATTATTATTTCGGCGTATTAAATTAATTATTGTAGATATTGGCAAATTGATCAGTTGTGTATTTATTCGTCATATGTTATGTGATCACAAGAACCAATCACAACACAACAAATTTATACTATCTTTGGGATGAGAAACGGGTTTAATTTTGTACGTATTTAAGTTATATTAATCTTGAACTTAGCAGTTGATATTTCCTGCATATCTTCTTTCATTAAGTGGATGCATAGAATATCTTCTACTGATAAATCAAAATGTTCGCTTTTCGCGTCCTCGTCGCTCCGATATGAACACTTGATTCTTTGATAATACCAAAGCGTCGCTAGCTCATTTCTTTTATCGTTTATCGTTGCTCCAACGTGTACGTACTCTAAGGCATCCCGCCTAGGACTCGCGTTAAAGAATGCGCACTGGTTCGAGTCCTCATGGGGGAAGAAATTTTCTCATGAAATTTCGGCCAGTGTAGTCTATGAGACCGGTGCCCACCCAGCATCGTGATGCACTTGGGGACTACGATAGGTAGCGAAATCCGGTTGCGAATACCAGCTATAACGGCTGGGGGAATCATCTTGCTAACCACACGATACCCCCATTCCGGTTGGATGATCGTCCACCTCTGCTTCGCCATGTGGGCGTGAGGCCAGCAGCTGGTCGGTCTAGGCCCTTCACGGGCTGTAGCGCCACGGATTATTTATTTATTATATTTATATTATATGAAGGGTTCAGAGCCATAGTGGGCCAAGCGCCATTTATTAAAAACGGAGAAATAAGGGTTAAAGGTAAGTGGATAGCATAGTTTAATGAAGATTGACATATCATTTAGTTTTAATCTGCATACTTTATATTACTTGCTATATGTTTCCATTGAATTATGGTAATAATTTAATTCTAATGTGTTTTCTACGTCTTTTAATATATGGCGCTTGGCCCACTATGGTGTGAACCCTTCATATATTATCTTTGCGTAAGTGCGATAAAGTGATAGCTTAACATCATTGAAGTCCCACTACATATCTGAATAGTGAGTGAAGTTATAGAAGCAAGAGTTCAAAGTGAAACGGGGGTAAAAAAAAGAAACCCAAGAAAAGAAAACATCTCACGACAAAATTAATGTTTGTCCGTGATGTGTTACGTGTAAGCTAAATGTAACAGTCTGTTTGTTCGCATCGTTATACAAATTATGTTGATCCTCGTGTTACATATTTGGAAATGTCTGTTGAGGACCATATTACCTAAATGCAGAGTGAAAGTTATGCGTGGGTGGAGTAAACTAAGGACACACACACATACACACTGTCTTTGCAGATTACAGTTCTCAAGGTTAACATGTCTGGACAGCACATGACATCCATGGGTCATACCCTATGCCAATAGAGGATTTTATGTCACGAACGAATGGGCACCCAACACGAAGAGGCGAAGGAAATAAAAGATGTAGGAGAATGACGTCCTCTGGTACAGTCAGGAGCACGACTGAATTGCTGAAAATGCGAAAGACTCACTTCGAGGCGAACTAAAGTTCAATCAGAATATGGCTTCTCACTAAGGAAGGAAATTTCAAGTTCCGAAATTGTCCTCTGAGATTTCTTCAACAGCAGATTTGGGTAGAATTACCAATTTCAGTCTCAGAGGTAAATGTACGTTTACGTGTGACTATTTGGTACAGATTATGTGGTATTTGCAAAGTGTGCAACAGCTTGCAAGAATGTCGTTTACCTGCAGAGATCGTCACTGCGTCGGCGGAACAAAAAAAGCAGGAAATCTTGGATTTTGCTAACACATAAACAATAGTACTCACCTACGTACAGGGCAATTCTAAATGATTAGTACAAAAATAAAACGTTCCTGTGACTGCTGTAATGAATTTATTTCACAAATACAAATATAACATGAAAGGTTAACTCTTGAAGTATCCATGGACATTCGCAGATGTTCGCCATTTGTGACACAGCAGATGTCTACACGATGCTCCATTTCATGCCAGACCCGTTTCAGCATAGTCTGATCAATTGAGTCAACCGCATCGCGTATTCGTTGCCTTAACTGCTGTAAATCCTGTGGAAATGGAAGTACGAACACATTGTTCTTCACATACCTCCAAAAGAAGGTCATACTTGCGCATTAAATTATGTTTCCAATATCAAAGAGCATTTAAAAAATATATATTTTTTTATTTTACTGGTTTTACATTATATTTAACCATCCTCTCCCCTTATCGATAAACATTATGAATTCTTTTCTGTGTAGCCTATTCGCTCTTTTGGTACTCTACAGATCTGTTACTTGCAACACAGGACAAGAACTTCAGATCGCTCTTTTCTATTTTGTATTTTTTTCAGCGATTAGGGACTAATTTTGAAAGCCGTATGTTAGTAGCGGGACATACAAAACATTGTACGCGTATAATCTAAGTGGAGTCTTATTGTGGAGGCTGCCTAACTTAACTGATACCTTCTTCTTAGAAGAAAGACCTACGTATGTATTCAAGTCTAGATTGCATTGCTACACAAAGAAGTTGTGCAGCACATTGGTTTCCCATGCTATTCTCTTTTACTCCATTTTTGCTGTCGTATTGTTGTAACATTATTTTCTCGCCGTTTATAATAGATTCCGTGTTTGGAAAAAAAAAACATTAATCAAAATAGGCCTATATGAAGATACTTAAATTGAAGGGTTGAGCTATATTGGGCCAAGTGCCATTTATTAAAACCGGAGAAAGCAAGGGTTAAAGTTAAGTGAATACCATAATTTAATGAAGATTGACATATAACTTATGTTAATTTTAATGTGCATACTTTATATTATTTGCTATATGTTTCATTGAATTATGGTAAGCACTTAATTTTAACCCTTGTTTTCTCCGTTTTTAATGTATGGCGCTTGGCCTACTATGGCTCTAATCCCTTCAATTGTAATTTCTTTGAAAAGAATGTTACATTCTTAGTGAACAAAATGTGTGAAATGAGAAAAATATGAAGAGTTTCAATACCGTAATTTTCATTATAATCGTAATATCCAACGGAAGCAATACGATTTAGGCTCTCTCTCTTTGCCTCTCTTACTCAGCTATTTAACGACGCTGTTTCAAATACTAGGCTATTGAGCTTCGATGGATGGTATTAGCGAGATGGGGCCGAGGATTAGCAATGGGAATATCTGAAATATTCCTCAGAGCTGTGGGAAACTTTGGAATAAAACCCAACCAGGTAATCAGCTCAAACCGGAATCCATCCCACTCCAGAGCGTAGATCCAAATCAGCAAGCAAACGCTTTGTCACCTGAGCTACGACTGAGGTTCTCTAGGATCTCTGGAACCTCTTATATCTTCATTAATTTATATTTTCCTCTACACGTCACTTGTCTCAAATTTATTCTGTTTTTCTAACTGTAGGTGCAAATTTGTTTTGCTCTCCCGTTATCTCAGCCTACATCTATTTAATAATATGTCGACATCAAGTTTTTTGTTTGTCTTGTACTGGTTATAGTAGAATTTATATTTCTGACTTCTGAAATAATTTTTTGTTTCGTATTTTAGGTTGCATTTGGTTACTTTTCTTAAAAAATATTTTCTCTGTTTGGGTACTGTTACAGAGTAACGACGAAATTGAATATTGAAACATACAATTGTGCCACGTAAGTGATTAAAATATGAAAGAAATGTCATCTTGTTTTTAATGCAACAACTCTCGTAGTATGATGGAAAGGAAAAGATAGACAATATAAATATTCTGAAAATAATTCGTAACTGAGCTATATTTTATATCCTCTTTACACTTCATTAAGGCATAAAGGTAGAGCTTCGTGCTTTCGTGACTTCGGCACTAGAATGAGGGGGAGTGGTCGATACCACGCTTCGACCGCCTTTTACCCCCCAGAAAGACATAGTACTCAATTTTACAAGAGGTCGAGTGGATCTCGGGGCAGTTCTGAAAGTTTTGGTAATGACAAAATTCCTGCCATTACACGTACCTTCCAGTCCATAGCCAATTGGCCTACCAATTGAGTTATTTGGCCGTCTTTGAAACAATTTAAGAAATATGAAATATTAAAAATATAACTAAACATTATATTCTAATATCGATAAACGTAGAAGTAATTAATGCTTTCGATCTAAAAATGATACTCTAATAGCAACCAATTGGTTACTGGTGTGGTGTAGGATAACGAGAGGGCTCGTGCTCCGACACTCCTCTCAGGCATGGGTTCGAATCTCACTTGGACTGATTATCTGTTTTTTTTTTCGAAGTTCTCCTCAACTGTAAGGCGCTTTTCAAGTAAACATGTGATGAATTCCCGGATTTGTCTCACCAAATACCATTTCGATATCAACTTCAACGACGGTAGAAGACACTGCAGTTGTAAAATGTTGTAAATAATCGATTCAAAGAAACACTAACATTAGTTCCATATTTTCCCGGGCGTCGTTCATACATTAAATTCAGTGCAGAACTTTTCCATCCTTAGGAATTAAAGGTTTTGAAAATTTTCTCTCTAATATAATACGTCCAACGGTCAACCCGCAGCACAGTATATATTTACGTGCTCTGCCATGTGTAGTCATGTTGTGAAAACAACCTGCTGGGAAAAACCGTGAACATCCCAGGACTTATCCGATTGCAATGACAAATACTTTACTTGTATAACTTTTCCTTACAACCGTTTACTGGAAAGCGAATTCTAATTCCGAGCTCTGCACAAAAAATGACTTTATTCCATCCCACTACTTTTAATACTGTATCAAAATACTTCCAATTGTATGAGCTTTACTAGCTTGCGTGATTCTACAAAGTATTCGGTTATGAGGTGTGAACAACCTTTCCATTGATTTTGAGGAATCGAGTTTTCTTTTCGATACTTTTAACTCTCCCAGCTTCCATTTGATAATTAGAACGATTTATTTTTCAAATCCATATGCATCTTCCCCATACTTCGACGTAATTGCAATGTGTTCTATCTCAAATTTCTACTTGCAATTTAATATCAATATGTTTTGAATACATCAATCTTCTTGCTTTCTATTCCATAAAAATTCAAATTTCGAATACCGTAGTTAGAATCTCACTTCATTAAATTTCCCTTCGTTTTGATTTCTTGGGCCTCGTTATTGAAGAATCTACTTCACACGACATTTCCTCCGCCGTAGTTCTTTTCGTTTCCTTCAATTATAATATTTGGCGCTAACATTGCTTGTTTGTCATTATTAACGTACTGTACATGTGAGCTATATTTCCAGAAGAGGAAAATCTCGCGCAGTGACAAAAAAATCAAGGAACACTGATGCTTTTTAATCCGACTAATGAAATGACAAAACTGGTTTAGATCTCTTCGTAATCAAATCACGCTTTGTTGTGTCCACACTGCACTCGAAAGAAGCTGACCTTACTTAAATATAATGACGGAACGTTTCAGAAATTATATAGGCCACAGTATATTTATGTAATACAGCAATTTATTCTGGCAGAGTTTCCGAATGCCGCGTTATATTTATGTAATATAGTAAATTATTCTGGCAGAGTTAAGGCCTTAAGGCCTTCTCTTCCACATCATCAGAAGTGACATATATGCATAAAAATAATAGCAGTAGTAATATTAATACTTAAATATAAAATCATTATCTAGTAGATTCTAGCATTAGAAACATATAGGAATGGAAGCATCCTGTAGATTCTCGAGTTATATGTGTGCTCTGATCGCTATTTGTCAACACTATTGGATTACAGCGATTGAGTACCCTGCTTTTGAAAGTGCCATAGGCACGGCCATGAATCTTTATTGCAGTATCCATATGTAAGGTATTTTATGTTTTATTCTTTCTTCAGATTTCTCCATGATTTTATGTTTAAAAAATAAAACGTACCTAACAGAAATATTCTAATGTCATTTCAAACCGCAAAGACTATCAGAACGATGATATTTTCAATTGATAATGGAAAAATGAGGAAACACTAAAGACACGAGAAAAGTAACCTATATCATAACTTCACTATTCACCAAAAAATTATACGAGTACATTATCTTCTCCTGATTGAATTGCTGTTTATTTTCATGAGGGACCACCGGACAAGTAACCGAGCTAAGACTGGGCCTTCCTGTCTTAGAAAACTTACAGTTACATATATAGAGTGTAAATGATATGAACTGCCAAAAAATACTGCTGATAGAACGTAAATTACTGAACAAAAAAGTCTAATAACATTTTTCTGTAACTTCTGTAGTTTCCCTAGAAAAAAATTATGATCTGTGAGTCTATCGTTTTTAGAAATGGTAGTAGATAGTCATTATTTACTTCGGTTCGCCGCACTCGGGACAAATAGGAATACCGCTGAACTCCGAGGGCGCCACTATCATGTTTATATGCGTGTTACGGCGAGATCGGAGTGGAGGGGAAGAAAGAGAACATGTACACAACCTGCCAACATGCAGCAGCCTACCTACCCGAGACATGTATGAATAACTCTGAGCATGAACTTACGTCGACGATATAATCGAAGCAGAGAAGAGGGTCTGGAGGACTACATACTACTACTTGTCAAAATGTTAGTTATAGCTGGAAAATGAGCTATGTTATAGAAACAAATTGCGTGCCCGAAATGCTAGCTTTCTCGCAATCTTTTGCTATGTTTCTCACTGATTTTTCACTCTTCCCCACTGCTTTCCCTTTTCTTTCCGCAGCCCTTTTCAGAGGAATAGCTAGACCACTCTTTTTTCTTCTTTACAGAAATTAATTATATTTTATCTTTCTACTTTACGAACGAATTTTTCCCGCAGTGACTTCCTAGGTGGAGTTTCCATGTTTCAAAATTACACACAATGCTACCACTACCTGTAAAATTCTTCCGAAGCGGTCCACACCTGTGGAGTGACGGTTAGCGCGTCTATCCGCGAAACCAAATGGCCCGGGTTCGGTTCCCGGTCGGGGCAAGTTACCTGGTTGAGGTTTTTTCCCTCAACCCAATATGAGCAAATGCTGGGTAACTTTCGGTGTTGGACTCCGGACTCCTTTCACCGGCATTATCACCTTCATCTCATTCAGACGCTAAATAACCTGAGATGTTGATAAAACGTCGTAAAATAACCTACTAAAATAAATAAAAAATATGTCTTCCGAAGCAGTGTTGCCAACCATATGATTTGGATCGTGCATGTGCGATAATTTGGTATCATATATGATCGTATAATCCAATCCGCAAATAGAGCGTAAAATATAGGATCCTGTCGGCAAAGAGGGTAAAACATGTCAAAAAGAGAGAATTTTAAATATTTATTACAATGAAATTTTATATATACATTTCTCCAGTATTACGGGTGCCCAATTTCATTTACACATGTAGCACTTCTGCGTTACAAGTACTGTAGAAGTCGGCTGTAGCAAAACAATATTTCTATAAGCATTGCTCTCCTTTGTCTCCAAGCCCAGGGACAAATTGATTTTGATAAACATTATTATATAGTGACAAGAAATCATGTAGTGACCATTACTTCTGGCTATTCAAAAATGATTCTAACAAATATTCCTTTGTTTATTTCCAAAAACCTGAGAAAAATGGTCTCTCCAATCCCCTCAATAGCCTAAACATAATTACTGTAGCCAAGTAAGCATGTAATAACTAATAAGTTGGTTGTAATGTTTTGAGAACCCCATAATGGAAAAAGGAAATAAATATATTCAATATAATTATGGGCCTATTTTGTACATACTAAGGAACAAGGAACAGCCTGTTACATATAGTACTTGCTTGTGCCAGTCGTGTTTCGTGGTAGTGTACGGTCAGTAAGAAATCAGGTATCATTGTGATCCGTGAAATAGTCAACAAGAACTGGAGATGTGTCCCTTATCTTTTCTTTATTTTTCTTTATCTTCTGTTATCGTAACTGGTTTTATTGAGTAGTGTAGACTATATGACTAGGGATCCTCCTGTCTGTGTAAATTCAGTATTTGTTTAGTCAAAGGGTCAAATCCTTGGAGACATTTTCTTCAGGGCAATTGTTTCTCAAAGAGAATTATCAGTAAAAATACATTCCGCACAATAATTTCATAGATATGAAACAGGTATTTAATGTTGTGTAACAAGAGAATTTCAGGCAAGATATAAAAAAGTACAGGAAATGAACGTACTGTGCTCTATTATTTTAATATATTGCACATGTTCTTCTGTTATTATTTGCATAAAGTCTCCGTTTTTTTATTTGAACATATAACTTTAGAGAGAGGACTAATCAACCATGCAAGGTCGTTACAAAGGAAATATGCATCCTGTTGAGGTCATCATTCTCGAAGCATCATTACTGCATCGCTGCCCACAGATTGACACAAGATGTCATGCATAAGTAAAGCTGAAGAATTCTCTAAACGTCTGCACAAACCAACCCACTAAACTTCTCTTGTATACCGAACTATCGTTACAAATACAATTCCGCAATCGCTCTTCGATAGACATTTTGATAAGAGTAGTCAGATTTTTTGTATTAAATACTATATGTGAGCATAAAATAACATTGATTATTATAAGAATGTAATTCCAACTTGCGTGGTACCGCATACACTGTTAAAAGACTTGAAGAAATTATAATTATAGCAAATTCTGCACATGAAGTTCAGAAGCTATTTACCAAAAGCACTTGCAGCGTCACGCTTAATGTTATGAATGTTCTAGTTCTAGGTTGAAGATTGAAGCATCATCATTTTGCTGTGATGCTTATAAATTCGTGTAAATTTTATAACCTTAAAAATGATGTTCTTACTGTTGTTTATGATGACGACGACGACGATGATGATGATGATTATGATGATGATAGCTAATAGGTATTAAGTCTTTTGGATTATTAATTCCTTAGAAGATCTGAATTAATATGAAATTCCCAAATAGCAGGATTCCCTTCGTGTGATCAACAACATAGGGCAAACATGAAGCAGTGAACTTACATCCGTATCCGTTAAAGTGAGATTAATCTTCACATCGCTCTCGAAAATTAAACTAAATCCACTTCACTCCTACAAGATGACAGTACCACTTGTACTAGTGCATTAGGGTCATTTTGGGACATCTCGACATTTCGGAGATCTCGACACTTTTAAGAAAAGTAGCCATTGCGCGCACTGTTCTTAGTGAAAAAAGTCGAACTACATGAGATCTGCGTTGACTGCGTGCCCTCGTAGTTCAGTCGGAAGAACGTCGAAATTTAGATGTCAACGTCTCAGGTTCAATTCCTCGTCACTCCTTTTCATTTTATTGTGTTTCAAGATAGTATAATGTAATAATATAAAAAGAAAGAACTAATACCAGTATTATGTAACTGTACTGTTCCAAAGCTAATATTAAATTTATGTTATTTATGTCGCTAAAGAACGGTAACAGAATATAAATGATAATTTGAATATTATTTATATCGCTAAAGAACGATAACAGAATATAAATAACTTGAATATTATTTATACAGGATCGCTAAAGAACGACAACAGAATATAAATTATAAATATTTGTTTGTTTAATTAATATAAGATATTATATAATATATAATCAATTATTTAAATAAAATAACCTATTTTATAAAGAAAAATGGTTAATTATATTATAATAATTACTTATATAAAATAAAGAGTATTTATATCGCGAAAGAACAATAACAGGATATAAATAAGTTGCATATTAGCGAAAGAACAATAACAGGATATAAATAACTTGCATATTATTTATAACGCTAAAGAACGAAAACAGAATATAAATGATAGCTTGAATATTATTTATATCGCTAAAAAACGATTCAAAAATAAAATGAAAACTTGAACAATGCCCGAACTAACAACCTTCGAATCATTAAACGAGCACTCTACCGCTGGTCTACGAGACGCAGATATGGAATAACTTTATGGGCTGTCGTTTCCCGGATGGTTATTATTATTATTATTATTATTATTATTATTATTATTATTATTATTATTATTATTATTATTTAGTTTCCTATCTTAATCTCATAATGCCTATAGTTGAAAATCAAGGTCAAATTGACTCAATTTATTTTGATTTTAGCAAAGCATTTGATGTTGTTCCTCACAAAATTTTATTAAATAAATTAAGTAATTTTGGTCTCTCCACTAACTACGTTAATTGGTTTGAAAATTATTTAACAGATAGACAGTCTTGTGTTCGACTAGGTAATTCTCTCTCGGTTCCATTTAATAGTTTATGCGGTGTTCCTCAAGGGTCTACTTTGGGACCTCTCTTATTTTTATTATTTATAAATTATATAAGTAAAAGAATAAGTTCTAGCTGCCTTTTGTTTGAGGATGATCTCAAAATCTTTCGCAAAATTAATAGTTTGGTTGATTGTCAAATTCTTCAAAAGGACATTAATTCAATTTCACAATGGTCTGTTGAAAATGGAATGAAAATTAATCAATCCAAAACTTCTGTTATTTCCTTTTCACGGAAAACTATCTCCCTAAAATTTAACTATTCTCTCAGTAATGTCGTAATTACTAGGACAGATTGTATTAGAGATCTTGGTGTCCTACTTGATTCTAAATTATATTTCCATGATCATGTGCAATATATTTATACCCATTCGTTAAGAATGCTTGGTCTAATTAGGTCTATAACTTATTCTTTTTCCACTTCTATGTGTTTATTAATTTTATACTATACGTTGGTTAGATCCAAGCTTGAATATGCATCTGTTGTATGGAACTCCATTACTTCTACTGACTCGGCTAAATTGGAGAATATTCAAAGAAAATTTATTTCCTTGTGTTCTTATAGATTTTTACCAAATTCCGATTATAACTATGAGATTAAATGCAATTATTTCAATTGCGGTTGTTTGTTCACCAGACGTCAGGATCTTGATTATTTATTTTTTTGCAAAGTCATTAAGGGTGATATTGATTGTGAATCTTTCATAAGCAATATCAGTCTTCGTATTCCTGCTAATGGTTTAAGATTTCATAAATTGTTTTATAATAAGAATCCTAAATCTCTCTCTCCGGTCTGCAGATGCATTAAATATGCTAATTTGCATGGATCCAACTTGGATCCATTTAATGTGTAGTATATCTTTGAGTTTTTAACTCACTGATCTAATTTTAATAATTATTTGTCCATTTTATTTCTTGCATTTGGTCAATTGATTAATGTAGACTATTCCATTATTTCAATTATCTCATTGGACTAATTTTATAATTTTATAATTATTATTTGATCATTGATTATGTAGACCATTATATTGTTTGTATTTCATCTCATTGCCATTTTCTATCATTCATTCTCATCATCATTTGTTGTTTTGTTCTGTTTTGTATCGTGCAAAACTGTAATTGGCCTTGTGCTGTTGTTTTTGCACGTTAATATTCTAAATAAATAAATAAATAAATAAAAATTATTATAAATTGGTCAGTTGTTCCCCGCCAAGTGAGTAAAATTTGAGCTATTCCTTCAACTTGAAGAGACGATTTCGGAGATTTTTCGTTACTTTTAGCTACAAAAACTATTCCAAGTCATTGAGGAAATTATATCTGAATGACAATATCAGAAGAAATTGACTTTTAAAATTCTTTGCAATGATGTCACAGAATCTGTGAAATAGAACCATTTCGTTTAAATTTAATGGATAGTGATTCTTGGTTAACAACTGTATTATATCACAATATCAGTATTAATGGGGTCACTGTGTTCCAAATAAACACCAAATGTTATAAGACTAATTTTAAAAGTGATTCTGCGCAGTGGATGGTAGAGTTTGGGCCGTTATGAGTCACAGGCCGGGCGTCCCTGAAGCACCAAACGGTGTCCTCGGCCTCGTCTGCTGCCATCAATCCCGAATCGCTGTTCCGCTTGGCTCTTGTGCGTAGGTGTCGCACTTCAGTAAATATAATTGCGTGAACAACTACAACTCTGCAGGCTGGTTTATCGAAGGTCGGAATCACCTCCATTCGCCGCTACCTAAATTGTGTGACACTGGTTCCGTGATTAAAGTTAAAGCCTGAATCCTCTTCACCAAACCTATTATGTTTATCTAGAACGCTATCCTAAGGGTATGAATTAAGGGAAACCTCTGATGATGAGATGATTTGGAAAACCAATAGGGAGAACTGGTTGTGCAAATTATTGTATTACCGTTCTTGAAATCCTTAAGAAACATGAATAGTGTTGTTTACTAACAATAAGTGGACGGAGTTACGCAATAATAGATCAACCGACAATTTAAAAAAAGAAAAAAAAAAAAAGAAAAAAAGAAAGATTTACACAAATCTGTTGAGGTCAGGCTAATTTAACTCGGAAAAAATCAAGAATGCGATATCTGAATTTTGCTGCTATTAATAAGCAAAAATTCGTTTATTGCATGAAATTAATTTATTTATGCTCGACCATGCCGAAATGTAGTAATTATACACCTGGTAGCAGCTCTTTAATGCACCTCATTAAAGTACACTTATTCATTATAATTCAGTTGTTTAGCCAATGAAAAATCACCTTTGTACTGATTGTACCATTATAAAACCGCAAGTATCGATTATTCACGGATATGCAATCGAAAGACAATTAGCGAAAAGTCACGGAGGCTGGAAATCCAATACTGTCGCAGAAGGTTATGTTCTGTTACTATAATAATTAGCGTTAATTTTAAATAATATTCAAATAAATTCAATTTGTCATCTCGTTTTTCAATTCTAAATCAATTTCCATGTTACATCAAGCCTAATCTTCATGTTATTCTCTAGATTATATCAAGGTCAATGACATTCGTGTTTCGGAAAAAATCAATACTTTCGCGTCTGCGCACATCTCACAATTCAGGTCAGTTCACTCCTCACTTACATAACCATAACATGAATACTTCTGAATAATTTCAAGTTAGAAATAAAAAGTCGTATGAAACTTGCCTATAATGGTAATTAAGACGCTCGTATGAAAATTATGAAACTCGCTTGCGCTCGTTTCATAAACAAACATACTCGCATCTTAATTACTACCATTATAGGCTCGTTGCATAATGTACTATTATTTTGCTTTGAAATATTAATTCAACTGCTGGTCTCTTGTACAAAATCGGTTAGCCTTTTTCGGTATTATTTGTGCTATTTTTTATGATAGTATAAATGTTATAATATTTTTTTCTTAAAATGTTTTATAAAAAAAAAGCAGATTTATTTCAATGGCCAATATCTCGAAACAGGTTTTTGGCGCTTGGTCTCGTATTGCGTAACTCCGTCCAAGTGATTAATGTATTGTTATGCTTATGCATATCATAAGTCGTAAGAGAATACCGGGAGAGACAGAAGTATTACTTGTTTATTTACTCCTAGTTACATCGTCTTATTTATTTAGGAATTTCATATTACAGTATACAGAGTGAACCATAATTCGTGCATATGCAAGCTACCACAGAATTTACCATTGCAAACTATGTCCAAATCGTTCTTTCCCAAAATTGCGCCCGGGGCCTAATTTCGGAGAAAAATTGAATTTTTTTATGTACTTAATGCAAATAATAAACCCTTCAGAGCCCGATGGATCTTGTTGCACGGCTTCATGCAGCTGTAACGACTGTCAACAGGGATATGTTGTATAACGTACAGTAAGATATTATTAGATGAGCAGACTTTGTCGTCGTACGGAAGGTAATGCTTTTGAGAACAGGCTTTTAAATAAGTTGAATGCAGAACAATAAGTGTAAAAATGTATTGTGACTACTAAAGAAACAACCTAACATTTAAACTTGCATAATGGAAAGCTAGAACAATAAATGAGTTAATGGAAATAGTGTGTACTGTAACTTATTTCGAAATAAGTAAGATCAAAAATAGTAAAATATTAATATTAAAAATAACTTTTTACATAAAAACAAAAAGCGGAGAGACGAGGATTAGAGCACACTGCACTGAAATTTGTTATAGGGAGATGGCATTTGGCAAGATGAGTTTCTGAATTTATTATGATGTTAATTGAAAGTTCGCCTTAGACTTGAGGTAAACTTTGGAGGAAAAAACAACTGAGATAATCATTCCAGGCAGGATTCGAACTCACGTCCGAATGCAGCCTCGAAATATGATTTGAGCTCGTCACTCCTGATTTATTCCGAAGTGAAGAAGGATAGAAGTCTCAGTTTACCAATGGTATAATATTCTATAAATAGATTTCTTCTTCGGAGACCAGTGAACCAAACTGAAAATAAATTTTGTTACAGTATATGAAGACTTGGAATATGATTCAACAAGAGATCCATTAACATGTACATTTAATCCATAACTCATGGAATTGTATGTTTTGTGTTAGGTAATATATGAAAATCTTTTGAATTATTACCATTGCTTGAGATTTGAACTGTGTATTTAGATTAATGATAATAAAGAAGTTGAAAAAGGTGGACAATTAAGTTATTACACTTATAATACACAATAGTATCAATAAAAAAAGTGCAAGTAGACGAGAAATAAGTATAACGAAACTTTGGGAGAGAAAAAAAGGCAAAAGATGAAGAAGAAAAAATTTAAGTCTAAGAGAAGAACTAATATAATAATAATAATAATAATAATAATAATAATAATAATAATAATAATAATAATTATTATTATTATTATTATTATTATTATTTTTATTAATATTAATTATTATTATTATTAATAATTATATTATTATTATTATTATTATTATTATTATTATTATTATTATTATTATTAAAACAAATCAAAATGGATTGCTTAAAACGAAAGAAAGTTGAAAAGCGAAGAGGAATAAATACATGATATACTCGTATGCTATAAGAAAAGAAGAAATGAAAAGAGATAGTATGAAAACGAAAAAGAAAGAAGAATCAATGAAGAACAATGAGAAGATTAAAAAAAGCAGCAAAGAAGGAAGGTGAATACTAATTGAATTCAAAGCTCTTGGATTCCACGTACAGGTAATTGAAACTGCTCGCCTTGGGGCATTCCTCGTACATATCCTCGTGCCGTCAGACTCATGTGAGAGATTCCACGATCCAGCGAGCACGAGCGAGATTATCTCTCCCTCTCGTGTTATTAACGGTTTCAAGGCGAAGGTAATGCACACTGCACATGTAGTCATGTTGTTCCTTATGTGATAAGGAGTGTTACAACTATTACGAATTTTGTAAAGAAAGGAACTATGTTTTTGAAAATAGTTTTGTACCAATGTGTATTTAATTTATGTTTAACTATAATTGACAGTTCTTTATTTATTTTACAGTTTAAACTATAGATATTATTCAGAGATAATTAGATGATGATAATGGAGTAATAGTAGAAAGAGCCCAAAATATTAGGAGTAAACCTATCTCATAATCATTTTTTCCATTGAGAATATTATAGGACAACCCATGAAGAATCTTATCGTAAGAATTCGACAGTATATTGGGCACTCTATTGTTTCTATTTAATTTAAATATTATAGGCATATTAAATATGATACCGCAAAAACTACAAATCGCTTCAAACTAAACGGTATAACAAATAATCAGCAAATAATTCATACGTGGATAAATTAATCTATTATTTTTATTGTAATTATTGAAATGTGTAATGCAAACAAAAATATAAAATGAGCATAAACAAACAGAACAAAATTGCTATCGATTACAGTCTTAAAAATCACATGAAAAACGAATCGCTTTGAAATTAATATTACAAAGCCGATATAGTTAGTGATTTCAGCATTATTTTAGTATACTCTATTGAGTCTATTATATTGTAACTTAATAAATATATTTACTCTGGGTATACTTTATTGGGGGGGGGGACGCTGTAGCGTCGCGGTTAAGGCGTAACGTTCAGAGCCGGAAGGTCGCGGGTTCGATTCCAGGTGGGGTCATGGATTTTTCCATTGGTCTAATCCTTCCAGCCGCACTATGGCCCTGGGATTTACTCAGCCTCTAAATGAGTAACAGGGGCATTTCCTTGGGTGTAAAGGCGGCGGGCACGTAGGACTGACATCCCTACTGCCATTACATACTGATTGTCTGTAAAGAAGGGAGCCTTAACCTCTTGCTCCACCCTCTGGACCGTCCTGGCCTATCATGGGGTTGCCCTTACTTATACTCTACTGCACGTTGACAATAAATATATGAATTAAAGATTAATAAATACCTCACACTCTCAAAAACACCCACATGCCAACAGCATTTAAATTGTACGGTACAAATTATTAACAAACCCAGTGTTCCTCTCCGAGTATGAAAATAACATTAACGAATCAACATAGAAAACTAATATAAATAACATAGAAGACGCTTTTCTGAGCTTTCATAATAATTATTGAGATTGAAGACAGAACAGGAATGAAATAAGACAGAAACTACAAAACAAGAACTTCAAGGACATATTTATAAACTATAGACAATTACTAAAGCACTTGAAGGCAATGAGCGATAGCCAAATACCAACATTCCAGCAGTATTCCAATACAAATTCGTACATATGGAGAAAGAAGGTACTGCAGAGAGATAGGATAAAATATACGTATTTAATGAACGAATCTTAAATAAGTCACTAATGATAAAAAAAAACATGAATATGATAATGATGATGGCTGTATGTGGCTCAGTGGCAGTGCACTGGGCTGGTCTTCTACCCATACGTCCCGAGTTCGATCTGTCATTAGGTCGTAATGGATTTTGTGGTGGACAAATTAGACGTAGCATAGGATTTTTCTCGGGTACCCCCGGTTCCGCCTTTGATTACACCAGCATTCCCCACGTGCCAATTATTTTATCTATTGCATGCAGTAATATTAAAAATAGATTCTGAATGAAGTCTTGGTCATGGGTTTTCAGCAGGATGGGCTTAGGACTTCGGCCTCTGGGGCTTATTAGGCATTGATCTGGGGATTTGACCTGACTCTGTTAGGACTGAAACAGGGTGGTCCATGTCTGCGTCGGATTCACGAATGCCATCCGAGTGACCCGTAGGACTTAGAAGTCATCTCTTACAGGCCTATAAGGTGCACAACGGATCAGTGTAAGACAAATTGAATGGATCTATGCCGGGTTCGGTCCTCGAAACGCCAAGACAAACAAAGGAAGATGATGGTGGTGAAGCAATTGAATTTATTTTAACATATACAGAGATTGAAATCAGGCTGGGATAATTATTTCCTGTTCTGTCCTTTACATAAGGCGACAGACACTTAGGAATAATATCCCTACTGCCATTAATGTCGAATGTACAGATGTCACCCTGTGGGCCTCCATGGCGTGTAATGCGGACTATGCTTTACATAATACGGGGTTTTATCTTTTAACGTTGAATAACGTTTATCTACGAGCCTACACTAGACATAAAATGTAAAATAATTTATCAACAATTTAATTAGGCCTTTCGACCTGTTTCGTTCTCTTAAAGAAACTGGCCCATCCATCTCTTCATAGGTCTTTCTCTCTTCTTCCTTTAGGTTTATATTATAAGATCTTTTTGGGAATGCGGGGATCTGTCATCCGTGACACATGATCATTAGGCTATAATTTTCTTGATATGCTTTTATTTCATTATTTAAATAAAATATGTTCAATTCTTCCCTTATTGTTTCATTATATTGTTTATCTGACCTATATCAAGCAACCGCTCTCAAGAATCTCATTTCTGATACTTCTATTTTATGTTTTTGACTTTTTGTAAGAGCCAAGCATTCCGAGTCATAAAGACGTGTTGGAACTGCTGACTTTATATACTAAACCTTTTCTAAAAATGTTTCATGTGCATACTTTAATAACTTATTGCCTATATTATCTGTGCCTGGAGACTTGTTGTTTTAGTTATTTTTAGGGCTTTTTTTCAGTTCCTCCAAAGTAATGGGATTTATATGTGGATCATTCTCTGGTAGTATCGTATGATTTTTATTTATATCTCTCCATAATTCAGTGTAATGTTTTTCCCATTCAGCCAGTGTTATTTCATTCAGTTGGAGCGTATCTTTTTCAGTTTGGTTCAAATATTTCATAGCTTTCTAAAAAGTTATAAAACTTTAAAACTTCTTATGTGTTAAAATGTATTACTTAATGTATCTTTGGTATTCTTACGGTACAATTTCCGCGTTATGTTTCTCTTTTGTAAGCGGCTGGTGATCTACTGCATAGGCACTTTTAAAAGTTTTAAATTTTACAGTTTTATGTTTCAATAATAGTGTTATAAAGTAAACTTCACCAAGGTGTGTAAGCAAAATATAAATTACGTTTGAGCGTAACATCGTTGAATATCAGCAACTGAGTACCTGCAAAAATAGACGACACAAACCTATAGTCTAAGTAAATTAAAGAGTATATAAAGAGTTTTCTATCTATGTAGGCCTACTTTATGTTATTCCACAATGAATATTTGCTGTAATAATGAAAACAATCCAAACATACATTACGTAAAGTTATTCAAATGTAACTTGGGAACCGAGATACTCCTTTGTTTTTTGTTAAATTACAGGTCGTAAATTTTTTTCATTACGATTGCTTAAAATAAAATATGACACCTTTAAACTATTGGGGAAAACGCAACTGCTTTGTTTACGTTTTATTCACACTGGCTCATTAATGTCTCATTTTCACTCTCCTGCAGCAGTGCATAAAAGGCTGCTTGGAAAAACTTCAATTATATGTTTTGTCGCTCCTTTTAAAGTTTTACACATAGTTGAACAAATAGCCTGTTTTTTAACTTTAATTGCATTGTACAGTACATTGCTTCCGTTTTTGACGTTTTTACACTTAGCCTGAATTTCACCAAGGAATTTCTATGCTTATATTTTAGAAGTAAACAGTATTATTAATTTATTCACAAAATCATAAGGTCCAACTATTGATCAAGCCGTTATTGAGAGATTCTCAATAGAAGGCCCAAGTACATTCACAAGCAAACACTTAAATATTTATAGTGGAGTCGGCCTGAGTGGCGCAGTTGGTATAGCGCCGGCCTTCTGTAACCGCGGTTACTGGTTCGATCCCGGCCCAGGTCGATGGCATTTAAGAGTGCTTAAATGCGACTGGCTCATGTCAGTAGATTTACTGGCAGGATAAAATTCCGGCACACCGGCGACGCTGATATAACCTCGGCAGTTGCGAGCGTCATTAAATAAAAACATAACATTTAACATTTATGGTGGTAAAACACCATGGTTTTCTTTGAGTACTTCGATTTTCATCACTTTTCCATTCCACCGCTTTAAATAACTGGTTTACCATTACATGTTCGTTTATGGATAGATTATGCAATTAAATAAACAGTACAATGCAAACTGCATACACGAATTCTTTTTTCTTTATACGTGTTACTCAGTTGATAAGAAACGTTCAATATCAAAGGACGCTGTGTGAAGAATTTTGGACGTATCTTTAGAATGTATAGCACTCTGATCTAAATGTAGCATATAGGTTTTCCATGAAGGTCGGACCGATGAATTAATAAGTGCCAATACTGTGGTTTGGATTAGGGTTGAAGGATTGGTTCATGCGTACTTAGGTCATGTTTATGATCCCATTATGCCATCTCCAAATTTCAGAGTGGGAGAAAAATGACCGATGAATGTTTCATGGAGTCCTCCATCAGGAATAAGGCTCTCTTACATGTCGTAAATCTACTACAGGAAACTCTCACTGTTACTTTGTTCCAGAGAAAACTATGTTAAGATTTCCATCGCTTTTTTAATTCCCCTGCTCTTGGCCGGGTTTAAATCCGCGAGCCTCGGCTCGAACAGCCAACGTGATAATAAGCACTAAGCCATTATAATAATAGAATAACTTAGGATATTAAACATGAAATTGTAGATCACCTATACATATATGAGTGTGTGAGGAGAGAGACGAATGGAAATAATTCTGCATGCAAACTATAATTGTTAAATTAATATTTGAGGAGAAAAATTCGCCCCGGCGCCAGGGATCGAACCCGGGTCCTTGGTTCTACTTACCAAGCGCTCTAACTGCTGAGATACGCCGAATTCAATACACAACACCGGACCGAATCCCTCTCCTTCGTAGTTTCCATTTGTGGCCTGACTCCAAGTTAGGCATAGGCCTACATGTTGACGCATATGTCCAATATCAACTGCCATTATACTAGGAGCGCACTCAGCTGAGTGACTTGTTTGGTCGGGATCCCGCAGTTACGTGCACAGTAATCTGTACAAATATATGCACTGCAGCTATGAGAATATTATAGATTTCATTAATTTGTTCTACAGAATAATATCTGTAATATTGACAATTAATATTTGTACAGATTACTGTGCACGTAACTGCGGAATCCCGACCAAACAAGTCACTCAGCTGAGTGCGCTCCTAGTATAATGGCAGTTGACATTGGACATATGCGTCAACATGTATGCCTAACTTGGAGTCAGGCCACAAAGGGAAATAACGAAGGAGAGGGATTCGGTCCGATGTTGTGGATTGAATTCGGCGTAGCTCAGTGGTTAGAGCGCTTGATACGTAGAACCAAGGACCCGGGTTCGATCCCCGGCGCCGGGGCGAATTTTTTTCATCAAATATTAATTGTCAATATCACAGATATTATTCTGTAGGACAAATTAATAAAATGGATAATATAATTGTTCAATTTTTTGGTTTAAATCCTGGGAGAAATTGTGAAGTAAATGGACTTTCTACGGATGGATATGTAGCTCGGAATTACTAAAAGAATGGCTCAGATAATGTTTTGTAACAGCCACCAGCGATTACGAACCTTTCTGGTATTGTTTCGGGTCTCGCCAACTGGGCGACCGCGGTTAATCCATTCGCCTAAGAGTCACCGGAAAAATCTTTATTTTATGATCTAGTCCATCATAAGGATGATTCAGTTTCCGAATTGCAAACTGTGATTCACTACTAACAAAGGAACCTTCCGAAAATGCAACTCGCAGTGAAGAATGTAACTTGTTCCAGTTTTAAGATCTACTGAAGACATATTCATCCTCAAAAAACTAGCTGCCCATGCCAAGGGGTTGAAGAAATATAAGGCTATAAACATGCTATGGAGTATATTACAGAAGAGTATTTTTTTACTAATAGTAATATTAAGACACTTACTATAATTACTGATGCTTTTCAACAAGCCACAGGCAATTCTTTGATGAGACAGTGCTGCAGACAAAACGTAGAAGTGCAGTGAGTACATCTGAATACTCTCAAGTCATTACACATCGGACAATGATTGCCTGTGAATGCTTCAAAATATTACTCCAGCAGTGTCTGATACTTTCCTGGTATTTCATGCAGATAACTGCAACTGAAGGAAGGAAACCTGATTAACGGCTTGAAGATCTCTGCCATAAACTGATAATGTGTCAAGGCTGGAAGTTTCAGAAAATTCTCTCGGAACCAGATATTGAATTCATCAGTGTCCGATATTACAAAGTGTTTGTAAGGACTGAAGAAATAGATATCAAGAGGCTGTATTTTGCCTGTGCAACTAGGTGGTATCGGCTTAACCTTGAAGTTCACATTCGGCGGTACACTTTGTCGCAGCAAGTTGTTGTCTTGTTTGGTGACCAAGAATCAGCGAGGACCCAACATCAGTTGGTTTCGTCTCTGCCAAAATTGGCCAGAAAACTTCAGCATAAAACGTGGCCAAATCACTCTTACGCATGTTTGAATTTTACTTGCAAATGTTAGGGAGAGTTCCCAAGAACGAATTTGTATGCTGGGGAAACACGCCTTTGGTTTCTTCTATTAGAAAGTACATTGGTGACAATAGAGCTATCTCAGCGGATATTACACGAATAATCAAATAAGAGTGCGATGTTGCAGAGACTGATTAAACAATGCCGTAAAAATATTTTCGTCCTTTTGATCTTAATTCGCGATGGTATGCATCTTCTTCCTGAATCTGCTTTGATCAGCATTAAACAACTGAAAAGGGTTGACAATGTGACTCTCAAGAATTTGACGATTTCTTCTCGAAAGCAGATTGCCAATGTGTTCAACTCGTCGTCCTTCTTCCAGTACTCTTCGTTGATACTCCAATATTATATCGTTTCTTGAATTTATGAACACAAGATTGAGAAGCTTTGAATTAGTGAAATACTCGGGTGAAGACAAGAAGCAAATTATATCATTAGACAACGAAATATACGAAAGAGTCGAATGACCTGAAGATTTTACGAAGACAGTGTTGCTTCCAATACCAAAGACAAATAATGCCAAGAAATGTAACGAGTTCAAGACTATCAGCCTGATATCGCACTCGGCGAATATTCAGGAAAGGAAAAGGTATAAGAGTTGCAATAGGACTGCTATGAACAATCGGCGAAAAATACCTAGAGAAGAATAAAGAAGTGTATGTAGTATTTGTGGACTTAGAAAAGGCTTTTGATAGAGTGAATTGAAATAAACTGAAGCGATCCTAACAATAATTGGTGTGGATTGGAAAGAGAGAAGGCTGTTCAGTAATCTTTATATGAGACAATGAGTCACAGTCAGGATAGGAGAAGAAATGTCAGAAGGAAATGAAATTGGAAAAGGAGTAAGTCAAGGATGCTCTTTATAACTTTCCCTATTCAACATCTACCTGGAGGATATAGTGAAGAACTGTTTCAGAACATGGGAGGAGGAAGAATAATAAAGTTCATAAGATTGGTTGATGATATGGTGTTGTAAGCAGAAGAGGAGGTGATACTAAGGGATATGCTACTGGAGATAAATGACAGCTGTGAGCAGTATGAGATGAAGATGAATTCAAATAAGACGAATACGTACAAAAATAAAGGTAAACTTGCGAATTCTGAATGAGGCAGTAGAGCAAATGGACAGCTTCAAATACTTTGAGTGTACTATAAGCACTAACATGAGTTGCTGCCAGGAAGTGAAAAAGAGGATAGCAATGGCAAAGAAAACTTCTAATATCTTCAGCAGACCTCTGGAAAAGGACTAAGGAAGAGATTAGTGAAGTGCTTTGTGTGGAGTGTGGCATTACGAGAGGGGAGAAACAAGAACATTACGACGAAGTGAAAAGAAGCGACTAGAAGCATTTGAAATGTGGATATGAAGAAGCAGAATAAAGAATGAAGCTGTGTTGGAAAGAGTGTATGAAGAAATAATGATGAGGAAACTGATCAGGCAGAGGGAGAGGAATTGCTTTGGCCAATGGGTGAGAAGAAACTGCCTATTGAAGGATGCACTGGAAGGAATGGTGAACGGGAGAAGAGTTCGGGGCAGAAGAAGATATATCAGATGATAGACGACATTAAGATATATGGATCATATGAGGGGACAAAAAGAAAAGTAGAAACTAGGAAGGATGGGAGAAAGCTGAGTTTGTAGTGAAAGATCTGCCTTGGACAGAACACAATGAATGAATGAATGAATACGTATCTTAAAATGAAGGAACTAAATCTTTTGGGCACATTATCCGCGGACTATAATACTAATGTTCAAGGCGAAATGTTAACTGGACAGAAGAAATTGTCCCTGTTTCGTCATATCAATAATTGTTAAGTAGAGCAATTATTTCGTGCAGGAGATGGATTGTACATAAATAGTAATATCAAGCAATTAACAAGTCTACATATGAAAGAACTTGTTCGTTCGGAAGAAATGCTGTGTAAAAGAAATAAAAGAATTGGAAGTATTTAATAATTGGCAGATTTACAAATACAACAATTGTTTTGTTCAAAATGAGGTTTGAGCGGAAGAAATTGTCCGTCCCTTAAAATATCAGATAATGAATAAATATACAAGTAGAACATCGTTTGTTAAAGAGGATCGAACGAAAGAAATTGCCCTGCATTCAAACACTCAATCTATAGATGTGTACAAAAGAATAATTATTTCATTCAGAAGAAGGTTTTGGTATGTTGGCATTTACTAACGGAACAACTATTTCGTGTAGAATATAGATTGAACCACAAAAACATCCTAATTCCTAACATGAGATAGTTAACACGTAAGTGTAACAACTGTTTGATGTAGAAATATAATATCTTTTTTTGGGGATTGCCTTGGATCCGTAATATCAAACAACAGTCATATGATGTGTAAATAGAACTCCTTATTGCAGAAAAAAGATTATACCAAACAAATTATCCTGGATACCTAATGTGAGACATTTGGCAAATTTACGAATATAAAACTGTATTTGTTTCAAGAAAAATGTCCTGTATCCTTAATATCAGAAGGCGAAAAGACTTGGTAATGCAATCAGAAATGTTTTCTGGTTCTCTTAACAACAGATGGTGGACAGATTTACGAACAGAACAGTTGTGTATAGAAGATAGATTGAACTTAGATCCGTAATGTCAGACAATTGACAGGCTTACAAATAAAACGAATGTTTCGTGGTAGCGTTGGATTGGCGAAATAAATTACCTTTGATTCGTAATACGAGCAAATAGAAAAGTCTACAAATAAACTTCGTTGTAACTGAGGAAAAATTCACCAAAGAGGTGTCTTGAAGACGGCCAACATTTGAAAAATGACCCGAACACTCTTGAAATGATGGTGAAGAATAAGACATTCTCTTGTTGTAAAATGAAGTGCTGAATAACAAATAATTCTCTTACAGCTTGGAAGTTTGTAGGAAGGAGACACGTGTAGCCTATGCGTATATGGACTCCAGCCAGATGATGACTTACAACTCGAATCCCATGAATAGAAGAGATTTATAATATAATCTCTCCTGTTTGCTATTCTGAGTTCACAACGCAGCGCATTCCATTCGTCGCTTATGGATATCTAAGCCGATAACCGAAATACCTCTTTGAAATTACGGTAAACATCCGATTGTTCTTCCCTATTGCATCCATGTCACGCAGATACACTTTAATACCAGAGTCACGGCATAGTTTACGTGACAGGTGTACAAAATATCTTCTACGCCCTATGAAGTCAACGGTAAGCAAAATAATATTTCATTGTTAAACCATGGGAGAGCCGAGAAAATTACTTGACCATTAAAAATCGATATTTCACAGTTTAATCGCTCCATTCTTAATAAGGAGACGACACAAATAACTGCAGTCAGTCCCTATTATTTGAGGAAGCCAGCAAGAACGAATATAAACCGCGAAGTAAGCGAAATATATCGCGTAGAATTGTCGGTCAAATTAAGAACTCAAAGCGTAGGTATACTATTATTAAGATAGAAGTCCCTTTTAATGTTGTGAATAGTGCCTAAGTAGTTAAAATCTTCAAAAAAATGAGATAATCTGAAATTAAAATATTTAGAACGTCTAAATTTTTAAGAAAAGTATCACTGTAATATTTTGTGATTCACTAAATACTTCGTAATTTCTTGTGCAATTAGTCCAAATTCAGTATTAAATAATGATAATAATGATACTTATTTTTATACTTAGGGAAGAGTCGGGTAGTATCGGACAGTGCGTTTCTTTCATCTACCACCGTATGGTAGTACCTGAATGACATGGTTGCGTTTCTCTATGCGACATCACAGAAACGTAACCATGTCAATCAGGTACTATCACCGATGTCCGATACTACCCGACTCTCCCCTAATACAATTTTTCCATAATGCTATAGTTTTCCTTCACCCAAAACACATGTCATTTTTCTTTAATGTATTCTTTTGCATCCAGTTGTATTCAGTCCAGAGCTGAACTCGGTTACTGGTGGTCTGGAATACAGCATCGGGAATTAAGGCTGGTTCACAATAAACCGGAAACGGGAACGACAATGAGAACGTGAAGGGAAATAATGTTAAAATAAATGTATTCAAATGTGAGCATTCACAATTAACTATTGTGAATGCTCACATTTAAATATATTTATTTTAACATTATTTCCGTTCTCGTTGTCGCGCCCGTTCCCGGTTTATTGTGAACTAGCCATTAAATGAGAAGCGAAAAGTACTCGCCGCTTGGTCGAGGCACCTAATCAGGTCCCATCCCCAGTCCATCTTGAGTCAGAACCACCTCTCCTCAAATTTCTCGCTCGATGTGCAGAATTCTTCAGCAATCCTGATCTCCCTAGCTGTTTTGTCGTGCTTCCCCCTCCCCCTCATGTGGTAACTGTTAGGTTACGTCAATTGTCGACTTTCCCCTTCATAATTCTCCATTGTTCCTCCAAAGGAACGGCGAAAATCGGAGTGAGACAAGTGGCCAACAGGTTTGTAGATCACAAAAATACTTTCTCTCAGCCCCAAATTCCCCTAATATAAAGATATGATAATCGTTTAAAATTTAAAAAATGAAAACGTTGGGAAAAGCAGCAATTCATTACTGCATTGTTATTGTGACGAAGCTTCAGGGTAGGCTGGGTAAGCTGAGCTTTCCCAAACATTTTCGAAGAAGGGATAAGATCAATTTAGAATTTAGTTAATTAAAAACAGGACCGTTTCCGCGTATCGTTTACCTTTTAGCGACGTAAAGCACGGCTTAGATCACTATTTCCGAACCATGCGTTCAGCCCAGCTTACTAAAAAATTTTGTCACCCTTCGCTAAGCCACTTATTTCTATTGTTTGTAACTGTTTTAGACTATTTAAATATTCCAAACGACTTTAATTTACATATTATGATATTCTGTAATCATGTATCGATGGTCAGTATGCTGCAGATGTAGTACATAATAAATTCTTATTTTATAAATATATTAAATAAACAGATCCCTCCACACTAGTTACGTAACAATAACTGTTCATAATATTTAAGGGTTAAGATAAAATCGATGTTCTGGTTAGTAACTATTATACTGTACATTATCAATTTCATATGTAAAAATTAAAAAACGGGATATGAATAAGAAGAAATAATTGTTTGTTAATTGGATTATATTTTGTCACCTTTATAATATGGTGACATACAGGCTACCGTTTACATCTTGTATATTAGTCTAGTTGTAAGGTTTACGCTGCAGAAACAACTGAAGAACAAAAGCTCTTAAATCTACTGAAATGACTGTATATGACGAATTGTGAGAAATAAGTAGGCTAATAAAATATGACTACAAAGAAAAGCGTAAAATGTGAAGTGCAAGAAATTGGCTTAAAAATAGAACAATTAAAGACCTCACATTCTAAATGTGCTAAGTGCCAATTTTTCATATTTGATTTCATACAATCTATGGAGGAACATCCATATGAGAGTATCATACTAAATTGTCTTTGTCTAGCTCAACTGTAAGCGACTCATTCGTGCATCAAAACATGGTGTTGTAGGTATCTCAACGTGCATTTCACAATGTGTTTTTCATAAATAGCTCAGAAAGTTGTTTTTGGCACTTACCACATTTAGAACGTTAGCTCCTCAATTAAGTATGATACTTAATAGGATTGTTAGATTGTTACAGACAGTATGTGCACAGTAAATATAAATAATGGAATATATATAAAGATAATATATGATCCAACTTAGCGATTGGATTGAACAGATTATAAATATACAAAAAACGAAGAGGATATTTTCCTAGCCGCTTTCTTTGCCAGGTAATCGGACCTCTTTATAGATAAGTGCATTTACTGATGCATGATAAATTATACAAACTCGTGTACACAAGATCCTTCGCACGAGCACGTACGGCCATTCGTACTGTAACTATGCACAGTTTGAATCTTCAAAGAAAACAAAAATAATACTACTAATAATAAAATAGTAAAACAACAGTTATTATTACTACCGTTATCATTAATTATCACAATTACAACTAATCTAACTTCAAACCAAATTTCACAAAAATAATAAAAATAAAATAAATGTGAGGTATGAAAAGAGAGAGAGAAAAAAACACAGTGAAGCATATATATATATATATATATATATATATATATATATATATATATATATATATATACAATTCAATTCCTTATTGAGATTGCACGAAATAATCCAACTAATAAATATAAAGGTAGGGCCTAATACATAAAAAAACATACACACGCGATAAAATACAAAAAAAAGACACAATAAATACAAAAATAACATTATCCACTAATCACTTCATCATTCCAACACTAATTAATAACTCTTTCCCTTATTTCCTCGGCTCCCTCCCCCTCGGCCAGTTCCACCCTCAACTGTCGAACTTTTGCCATAAATTTTCCCACACTGTCACAAAATTTACCGTTATTTAACATATTGTATGTTGCCAAGTGCCCCCTGCTAGATGTAATGAAGGACTCTGGCAGGAATCGTTTCCTCAGAGCTTCTGTGGCTTCACACTCCGACAAAATGTGGTGTGATGTCTCGCCTTTACCGCAAAGAGGACATATTCTCGCCTCCTCTTCGTTGACGGTTTTAAGTGCCCTCCAGGCTCCTAGACGAAACCAGATTAAACCCAGTCTACCTTCTTTGCTACCTCCATAGAGATAAAGTTCGACCAGCAGTAGTAGTATTGAGTGGCTAGAGGTGGGTTAGGAACAACCCTTCAGCACGCCGGCTCGACAGTGGCCTATTGTACACCCCAAATTATAGAATGAATGAGAATGAGGTGTACCAGCCCACGGACCGCATGAGACCCCTCAACCAATGAGCCCTTACACCCTAAGGTGACCAAGCAGCACAGGATCCATTCCGACAGCCCTTCTAATGTGTTGAAGCGCCTCGGTAGTGCTCTTAAAAAATGAATCCTGGCAGAGCAGAGATGTTGCGAAAGGCTCAGAACCCAGAGACGGTTTCGGAGAAAGCGTCCCTCCTGTAAGCGGACGAAGACATGCGTCATGACCTGAATATGCTTATGGAATGAGATGATGAGGATGGACGTTATAATATGAAATCTGAATTCCTTTTCTACAGGGAGAAGGAAGGGAAATGGACCGTGGTAATGAAATTTCCAATCCGGCATTTTCTCAATTAACTGTAAAAAACCACGGAAAAACCACAGCCAGTTTGGTCGGTCCGGGGATTTCAACCGCGAACCTCCCGAAAGTGAGTCCCGTGCTTAATGCATGAGCCACCTCGCTCGGTTATTGTGACTAAGCGCCCATTACATTACATTCTTTTTCGACAGCTCATATTACTTATGGAGATCTTGAATAAAATGTTAAAATAATTATAGTAATATATTTATTCTAAATTCCAACCATTAGTACGTCATGGCACTGAAATGTGTTTAGTGTGAATTGGCCGTAGTTATTGAGGTTAGTTGTACCTTCATTACTGTATACCAGTGTGATTACCATACAACACAATTTTTGAAACCACGACATCATACTTTTCTTGAAGAAACAGGATATGAGGCAATCTCCTTGTTTTCTGTGCCAGGCAATATTACTTGACATTAATCATTACACTTGCAATCAGGGAGACACTATTTTAGGAGTAATTTTAGTGTGTTTACAATAATTTCAACCTTTATTTTAATGCTTCATATGTAAACAATAGTATCGTAATTGGTGGGAGACAATTTTAATTCACTCTTACTTTTCATTTTGATGTAGCCTACTGTTATTCTCCTTTTTACTTCAATTTATTTATATGGATACATTAGATATTCCTTGTCACAGTCATTTCAAGCGAAAGACAACCATATCGCACCCCTAGAATAATACTATTGTAACTCCCAAAAATTGAATTTTGAGTTACAGGCAGTTTTGTAATCTTTATTTAATCCTCTATCAAACAGTGGAACTGTCGTATCTCTAAAATTAAAGGCAAAGTCTGCAGGAATCGTACTGATTATTGGTAATCCTGATTTTTCATACGACTTTGAAATGTTTATCTTGCATTTACTCAGAACTAATTTTTGGTAGTTGAAATGAAATGAAATGAAGTGATTAGCCTAAAAAGTCACGACACTATTATTTTAAGGGTGCGATATAGGCTACATTCTATCAATTACGTAGGTGTTGTAGAGTTTCATTTCTTTTACAAGTCATTTGTTGTTCTTCAGTCAACTGTCCGAAAACAGGTTTGAACCTCATAAGTGACGCCAATAAGACTTCACACATGAGGCAATGAACCAGAAGATAATGAGGTAGGATGGCCAGTTCCTTTCCCCTTCCATTGCATACATTACTGACTAGTAACATGTTACACCAATCAGAAATCAGATGTATACAAACAATTGTTCTTCCTCTGACACATATCGTCAAGTGAGATGTACTGCCTGATAATAAATGTATTGTATATATCAGCCAGAACCTCAATCAGAGGTAAACAAGTCATTTAGCAGCATTTTATTCATTATGAATATAAATCGGCCATGGAGAACTCAGTGATTAAGATGCCGTTTTAACTCTGCTGGAAGCCACAGTCGTGGGTTAGAATTAGATCTGAGGAAAAATTAGTTTGGGCCTGAATAACTCCGTTGCAATGTGACCATTGTGTCTAGTTAAGCCATGAGTAAAAGTTCGTCTAAGACATGGATATCAATATTGTCGATGCGTTTTATAGGTGTAGGTCATTGGAGTTTCACCTTATGTTCGAGTAGTACCAGATAGGAAAATCGATTTTATAGAAATAACACATATCTTCTTGTTACACAATAAAAAAAGTCAGTATTTTATCATGTCATTAATTATATTATTGTTTATGCTATTTTCCTTGACCTATAATTTACAAGACCTTGCTTTTCTGCTTAGCCTTATTTTACCCGACTTTCACATCACTGCGAGTAGGGGAAGAATATTCGTTTGATCGCACAATAGACATCTCGGAAAGGTGGGCCTCCCTGGCCATGGGGTCGGCATGACACAGATCCATCACAATTACGATCATTATTGTCATTATCATCACTGTTATTATCTCCACCAGTCATCCATTAGCATCGACATCGCCATCGTTATCGTCACCCATTATCCAACTATCTATCACAATCATTCTCATCGCCATGCACCTCATCATCACCATCATTATTATTATTATTAGGCCTATTATTATTATTATTACTATTATTATTATTGTTATTACTATGAAGTCTCAATTTACGTTACCATTATCATTACTGTATAATTTCCACTGTCTATCAGTGCCATCACTCTATTACCATTAACATTTCTAAAAATATATCTTTATCACCATTGCCATATCCTTTACTATTACTTATAGCTATTACCTGACACAATATGCAGACGACGTCGCATATTGGGCTACACAACCCCGACTCCCCTCCGCTAGGAAGTTACTAAACGCAACACTCAGGCAGTATCTAAATTGGACCAATACGTGGGGGATCACAGTCAACACAGACAAAACACAGATATGCGTCTTCCGCCCAAAACTCCGGACTCGGGTCCTCCAGAACAACTCAATCACAATAGCCAACACTCAACTTCCACTCCAGCGGAATCTCACATATCTAGGAATACCCCTCACCTCCAAACTCTCCTGGACCGAAGTAGCTAAAGAAACCTGGAGGAAATATAACGCAGCCACCAGAGCAATAAGTGGCATCAATCGACCCGGCTGTATAACCGAAACACTCCTCCACCTATACAAAGCATTGGTTAGATCCCTATGCATACATCACTCCATTTTCCTCACACAAGCCCCTCCAACGACCCAATTGAAATTTGAAGCCCGCGAAAGAAGAATTCTCCGCCAAATCTTCCACCTACACAGACGTACCAGAAAGAACACAGAAACGGCCTCTGGCTCAAAGCCAGTAAAGTCAATAAACTACTACTACTACTAGCTATTACTGTCACAATGTCCATTACTATTATCATCACGATTATTATCCATTATTACTCGTATCATAACCTTTTCCAGTCCTTTTGGCAACATCATAACGATCTATCTATTTGGTTGATGCAAAAGTTCATAGCATTTTTGTCGCTGCGACAGATTTTTTATTTGGGATGAATATAAGACCGAATTAATTAATCAGTAAAATATTATCCTACATTATCTATGACTCTCTGCCAACGCTGAAGTAGTTCTTTCATTCCACGTTTGAAGAAATCTGCTGGTTTTGAGTTAAAGAAGTCAAGTACAGTTACTAAATCATTGTTATCAAAGGAGTTCCCTTGGAGATTGTTGGATAGAGAATGGAAAGATGGAAATCTGAGAGTACAAGATTGGAAGAACATGGGGGATGTGGAAGCAACTCCCAATCAAGCTCCTGAATAGCTGCTTTTGTCGTGTTAGCGGAGTACGTGCGCGCATTATCGTCTTGCAGCGGCACTTGATGCAGTCTACCCGGTCGTTTTTCTTTATTTCGGTCGCAAGACATCTGAGTTGTTAGCAATAAATGTCTATAGTTACGATTACATTCCTGGGAAGCAATTCGTAGTACACGACGCCTTCTTATTTTTTTACTTGGTTATTTAACGACATTGTATCAACTACGAGGTTATTTAGCGTCGATGGAATTGGTGATAGCGATATGATATTTGGCGAGAGAATTCGCCATAGATTACCTGACATTTGCCTTACGGTTAGGGAAAACCTCGGAAAAAACCAACCAGGTAATCAGCCCAAGCGGGAATCGAACCCGCGTCCGAGCGCAACTCCTGATCGGCAGGCAAGCGCCTTAACCGACCGAGCTACGCCGGTGGCTGACACCTTCTTTATCCTACCAGACTCAACATCACCTGCTGTGGATGGACACTAAAACTTTTGTACGGGATGTTGTGTGTTCAAATGACAGAACCATTTCTTGCAGTTCTTTCTCCGATGGCATTCTCCCCATACACAGCATAAATGTTTCGAGTCGCCTCCGCTGCCTTTACTCCTCTATTAAACAAAATATGTCGGAAGTATTCTTTTTTTCCACTTGACACTCCATCTCCTTTAAGCAACAAATAAACAAACTTTCTTCAAATCCACAAAATTCAATGTGTATATACAAGCAGAACACTCCAAATAATAAACGACAAATGATTAACTATGAACAATCTCCTAAAAACGCAATGTTGTGATGAACACAAACGTTAAGAACTTGTGCATTAACCTACTAATTAATATACCTATTACCATTATCATCTTCTTTACCGTCGGCCTGGGTAGCGTAGTTGGTATAGCGTTGGCCTTCTGTGTTCGAGGTTGCGGGTTCGATCCCGGCCCAGGTCGATGGCATTTAAGTGTGTTTAAATGCGACAGTCTCCTGTCAGTAGATTTACTGGCAAGTAAAACAACTCCTGCTGAACAAAATTCCGGTACATCGGCGATGCTGATATAACTGTGCAGCTGCGAGCTTCGTTAAATAAATTACAATGTTTTTTTTTTCTTTTTTACCATTGCCATTTAATATTATATCACCATTGTCATTTGCATTACACTCACAATCATTACCTTCATTATGATGACATCATTACCATAGCTGTCGACATGCCAAGCATCTTTGTATTTAGCTCTAGATAAGGATCTGAGATTTTCAACACTTCCGTATTCGGAAATTCATATCTCCCCTTGACGAGAGCAGAAAGTAGTCTTCATTCAGGAACATGACGTAAATCTGCAACACAAAACTCTAGGTTTATTATCCTTACAGAGAAGACTATTCAAAGAGGTTTCATAGCCCCTCCACCCTCCAACGTGTTTGAATTTACGATACTTGGATCTGATGCTAAGTGCTGTAACAGCCGCGGACGACATTTAAGCATGAAATTCATTTCAAGTCATTTCGGGACGTACAATACCGCCACACCACGTGATAAAGAGAATGCGCACGCGCGCATTTACAGTTTTACGAGCGGGGACTCCGCTCAGTCACCGTGAGATAAACTATTATTTTCTTCTCATAAGCAGTTGTGTAACTTACTGTAACGTTTGTTCCAGCACGTTCGAGCACACCAAGCGTGTCTTTGTCTCTTAAATTCGTCAGATTCTTCGGTTCGCTTGTCGTAGAAATTAAAACGTTGCAACTGCTTCACACAATTTTGAAAGGAAACTGCAGTGTTGGCTAAAGATCCATTAGAGCCGATTTTGATTTCCGGCAAGATAAAACATGTAGCTACCTCTTTTCCATAGGAGCTAGATTTGTGTCCCTACTATTTTTTTCATCTCTGATTGAGATTCTAGCTTAGACACAAAAAATGATCGCTCTCCAGGTAGCGTGAATTATTCTGTCCACTTCGGGCAGCGCCTGGTTCACACGACTAGGGAAAGGATGTTTATTTTTCACCTAATTTACTCCGTGAGTAATCTTTGTTATAGATTACACTGAACAACGAATTTTTACTTTTTGTCTTGCTCCGAAATAAAAATAAGTGAATGTTACTAATATGTGTGCTCTAAATATGAATTTAAAATCCAAATTGCCTCATCACGTATCATTTTCCGGGGAAAGTGAATTAAACTTTTTATTTAAAATACTTTTTTATTTTTCACTGCTACTGATAAAATTACAACACACTATGGATTCAAAACGCCTCATAATACTTTAAAAAATGTGTACTGGATATAAAAATGATGTTACATAGTTTAAAACGCAACAACAATAAGATATTTCGTGTATGATTGAGAAAAATCTCGGATTATAAACTTAGCTTACCATTTAATAGAATTTTCTGGCTGAGTTTTGTTTATAACTAGACCCGGGACTGTATTATACAAGGAACCAACAATAGTCTGCAAGCATGCTGGATGACTGATCTTCCTTTATATCGCCTTTCTATTTCAGAAATTTCTTGATGCAATCTTCCCCATGCTCTTCGCTTACCGCTCCAAGATTGGGAGAAAAGAAATCCAAATGAGAATTTAAAAAGTGTACATATTACATCCCATTTACTAATATCCACCTAACATAGTTTTCACAACAATTTCTATGTAGTTTTCTGCCCTATAATTTCCTAGGAAATTTGAGCAAACATTTTTGAAAGTGTGCCATGCCATTTTTTCTGTAACGGAAAATGCTTCCTCAAACAAAGAGTCATCCATAACTTTGTGAATTTGTGGACCAACGAAAATTTAATTTAATTTTCCTTCACTCAAACTGGTAAGCTTTTCTTTTAAATACTGAAAACCACGCCCTTGTTTGTTCATTTCGTAGATCTCAGTTTTAACTGTTATGATAGTTACTGAATAGAAAGGACCAATACCTGTTTATTTATTAGAAGTACAAAAGAAAATGCCAACAACCATAAGAAATAGGAAATAAGTCAAACTCACATAATGCAATAGCTTTTATTTTGGTTTACAATCCCCAAGCCGCCCCAGATGTTTCCTCGGGAAGCGCTTATCGAAAAGTGAAATCGTAGTATATTTTAAAAATCTTACGTAAAAGGGAAGAATATTGTTTTAAGTCGAGCAAAATTCTTGTTGTTTAGTGTTATTCATAGGCCAACACTTGGCCTATAAAGAGGCAGAAAAAGCAACAAACAAACAAACAAAAGAGAAACAGACCGGAGTCGTGCATAAAAAATTCCTTCACGTGTAAATCTAATCTCTCATGGAATCAACTGAAGTCTTCCGAAAGGGATTTAGCGTATGGTAGCCGATCATTTTTTTTTGTCTATGACTGTATGCACATCTATTAGTATCAGGCAGTACATCTCACTTGACGATATGTGTCAGAGGAACAACAACTGTTTTTATACTTCTGAAGTCTGATTAGAGTAATATGTAGCTAGTCGGCGATGTATGCAATGGTAGGGGATATGAACTGACCACCCTACCCTAGTATTTCCTGGCTTAGTTGCCTCATGAGTGATGCTTTATTGGTGTCACATATGTCTTCGGACAGATGACTAAACAATTTTTTCAGTCAGCTATATAGATCCAACTACTCTGTATCAACTACTAGGTCAGTTAGTTTCGATGGAATTTGTAATATCGAAATGGTATATTTGGAGAAACGATACCGAGGATTTGGTATGTGATTATCTGGCATTCGCTTTAAAGTTGGGAAAACCTCGGAGAAAAGTCAAACACGTAATCAGCGCAAACAGGAATCGAACCCATGACCGAACGCAGCCGCGTCTACCACTTGAGCTAAGTCAGTGGCATCCCTGCTATTTTATCTTATCTGTTTTGTCTTCAGCTTTAGTCCTGTTCGATGATGCTCTCGTGACCAGATTTTCCTTAATCTTCAATAATGAAAATGCTGGATAAATAAACCCTAGGCTAGGAAAAAGAAACATGAAATAAGGGAAAAGTGAGAGCAAGCACATTAGTATAAAAGTACAGAGAATTAAAAAGAATCATGGAACACACATAGGAATATATGTGATAAATAACACTGTGTAGGTGGAAGAAAATATTATGCTTAAATAATGATTTCTCACATTTTTTCTCCCTTCACAAAAAATTACTGCTTATACCTTGCTTTTTTCTGGGTGTAGGATATAGGGTTTTAACACTGCCATATGAAACTTAGTATAAAAATAGTAAGAAATAAACAGTGGGCCATGTTTATAAATAAGCACGCTTTAACAATTTGTGAAATGAGAGAACATCATTTATGATTGCTAAGTCAAAGTCTGATGTTCTCTTTTTCACAAATTGTCAAAGCCTGCTAATTTCTAAACTTCGATCACCACTGCCTGCTGGATCACATCCTATGACTTCCTACACTGCCTGCTCAATCAACGATTATGCACAAGTAACCGCTAGGTGGCAGGTAGTGCATATACTAATAATGTTAATAGTGGTGGGCACTGCCTGCCACCTAGCAGCAAAATAACTTTGGTTGAGCAGGCAGTTTATGCAGCTATAGAATGATCTAGCAGGCAGTGTCGCCCCCTCCACACACACACACACACACACACACACACACACACACACTACATATAGGCTATAGGTTACGACTTACTTCGGGAAATAATGTAACTCTAGTATTTAGGTATTTGATATGTATAATATAAGTTTGCTTTCAATTTAAAACGTCTTGAGATAAAAATCGTTAGAATTGCTTAACTGTACATACACGAATTAATTAGGAAAATTATTATAACCTTAGCCATTGCGGAAGTACAGAAAAGTATGTACATTGTTTCCATGTAAAATTTGTACATTTTATTACGAATCGTAAAATGTGTGTGTATCCAATGCTTACCTACTTCACTTGTGTGATTCGGTTCCGCATATTGCGGATAGATGGCAGAATTGTGACCCATTTTCAAGTTGCACACCACTTCGGCGGGCCACGCTTTGCATGATGTGTATTTGTGGAGAGTTATGTTGAGTACTAAGGTGAATGTAGGGCCTATGTGTAAGTGTAGTATAGGGAATGGATGAGGATGATAATGAATAAGGGAGAAGGGGAAACCCGGTGCCGGGACGAAGACTACTCCTGTCGAATAAGACCAAGGAAGCCGCCAGGCTTAACGTTCCTGTCCGACGAAAGAATCACTGTCAACAGTGACATAGGCTATGCCCTCTCTACATGTGCACTGCAGAGAGATTTTGGTTTTAACCCAAGAATATTGGTGCACAATCTGGTGATTAGAAGTTGTGTACCATCATCTCTTCTAGTCTCGAGGTAGAAATTTTACACGAAAATGTCTGATCTCTTTGGAAATCGAACCCAGGCCGCCTGGTCTGGAGGCAGGCGCGTTGCCACAGAGATAACTCAGCGGACAGTCGTAAAGTGTAGTCAGGATTTCTTTGTCGTCACAAATAATTTAAAAGTCATTGAAGATCTGAAGACTAATCTTGGTGCTCTTTATACTGTATTGATACGTTTTTCCCAATCAAATATAAAGACTATTTTTTAACCCGTTGATGAAAATCAACAAAATGTAGCCTATTTCTCTTGAACTGTTTGTTTCCCAGACTGCTGTTGATTCCTTGTCAAGTATCTCCGTATAGTTAGACTACAATTTTAAACAACTGAAACATTTTTATATGTTTCATAGATAATTGCACACAGTGCTCATTTCTGTAAACTGAACTATACAGAATGTTAAGAATACGTCTATTCATGGCAATGCATTCCTCTGCCCTTCGGCGTAAGGAATCACTCGCTCTTTGAAATTGACTTGGTTGTTCTTGATAATCAAAAGTCTAGGGGATTTAGATTTGAGGAACGAGGAGACCAAGGTGTGGGACCTCCCCAATCAATCCAGCGGTCCTGAAATGTCAGCGTCAGGTGTTCACGCTCATTGCGGAAAAAATGTGCTGGTATGACATCATGCATGAACCACATCTGTAGTCTTTGCTGAAATGGCACATACTCCAGCAAGGTAGGCAAGACATTAATTAGAAAATCCTGATAACGAACCCCAGTTAATCTCTGTGATAGCACGTATGGCCCTTAATGTATCGCCGTGAACTCCTACCCATACGTTGATTGAGAATCGGTGTTGATGCCTTGTTTGTTAAGTGCATGGGAATTTTCATCAGTCCATACATGCAGATTACGAAAATTCACAACACCATCTCTGCTGAACCCTGCTCATATCCGCAACTAAAATTTTCTTTTCAGTATTCCTTGCGACGTATCAGTATTCCATTCCAGAGGTGTTAACTACGTTATGTTTATCTGGTAGGCTGCTGTACTGTAGGACAGAAAAATGCATTGCCATAAATGGACGTTACATTGAGCACCTCCTATGAACAAGTGTTCAGATCTCAGAAAGTATGTGTTGTTAGACTCATGTTTATTAGACATTTTTTTCTTGTTTTGATGCTTACTATCACCTCCTAAAATATTGGATACTTTTTTTAACACTCTGTATAGTGGTAACGTGTACAATATTAATTTAACTACATCAATTTAAATCGTACGCAACTGAAGTCATATATTTGAAATATTGTGTTTATAAGAGTTTTTATATGAAAAACTGGTAGTAAAATTTTACCGTCTTGTTGGGGTGCACAATAAATTACTTCATTTACATATGTCTTCTAAATGTTAGCCAAGGAAAATAAACTAGGAAGAGCGGTATCATTTATATTCATTAGTTACAATGAAGAATTGGATGCAAACAATACTCGTGAAGTGTAGGTACCTGTATTGAGAAAGTATGTGCCACCTTAATTATACCGATATGTTATCTTCCTTTGCCGTGTTATTCTTCTTAAGGTTAGATTTTGTCTTTTCAGACAATTTAACATTAAACGTGGCGGGACTAACGTGACTTGAACTGTTAAGACGTGCAACCTCCAAGACAACATAGGGCATGACACTGACAAAAAGACATCCATGTACTTTGCGAGATTCAAACCCACGAACATGTTTTCCACACACCCGTGATCGGCAGAGAATACAATTAATTTAAATTTTAGTTGACGTTACCGTGCGGTAGATGAAATTACGGAGGCGACTAATACTGATGTAGTCGGGTATGTGAGAAGAAAACAGTTACGAGTAAATCTCGTATGAGCAAGTTCAACGTATCAATGACAACAAGCTGCCAAAAGCTAGCATGAATTAGATACAACTGGAACACAGAAATAGAGGTCGATGTAGAAAAAGTTAGCAGTTAGAAATCACCGAGGCAATGGCTTGTCGGGGGTTTAAAAGAGATTGAATGAAAAAATCTGCAGGTTTGACGTTTGGGAATTGGAAGAAAAAGAGAGCTTGTATAAGCTGGATTCGTCATCATTAACAACACTTTTTTGCGGTAATTATACTTCTGGCTTTGTTCTTTTTCAATGTGCAGTTAAAATTGTTACATACACCGACCTAATCGTTGCGTCCTTTTAAAGTTTCTTCTTCCTTTGCATTTATATTCAAATATGTTTTTCTGGTAATAGCCACCACGGGTATCTAGTGGATAGAACGCTGGATTTATAATCCTGTGGATCCGGGTTCCATCCCCGGTATACTTCCGATTTATAACTTGTGTTGGTCAAGCCCGTGGCCCAGGTAACACAGGAGTTTTATCCTGGAACTCCGGTTCCCCTATGGTATCTCAACAAATCTTCATCAATATCTCATCTCATCGCTGGGGTAGCGTAGACCAGTCTCCTATGGCGCACTCTGGGTAACGACTCTGTCAATAAATTGGTGTACGCAACTGGCTTTATGTGGATGTATAACGAAAAGTTAGTACTCACCACTAACGACTCTGTCATTAAATTGGTATACACAACTGGCTTTATGTGAATGTATAACGAAAAGTTAGTACTCACCACTAACGACTCTGTCAATAAATTGGTATACACAACTGGCTTTATGTGGATGTATAACGAAAAGTTAGTACTCACCACTAACGACTCTGTCAATAAATTGGTATACACAACTGGCTTTATGTGGATATATAACGAAATGTTAGTACTCACTAGGGGGGGGGGGATGTTTTTTGATAATCTTCATTTGGACATTCCTTTACTTCACTTCCGCCGTATATCTTTAGATATTGTTTTATAATTATAATAATTTCTCGTTTGGTTCTTTAAGAGAATACAGGGTTGCTTCCGATCTCTGATAACGAATTTGAATGACGTCATGTGCGTCAGAACTCACACCGACAGCTAAATAGCGGCGAGAGGTGACAGACCAGTAGTGAGTGATTTCATAATCAGAGTGCACGGTTTATCACAGTGGCAATGCCCAAGAAAATCGAGCCTTTTTAGGAGGGTACATAACAACCCTTTCCGATGCCAAATAGCCTACATTCATTCATTCATTCATTTTATTCCATGGATCTTACATGAGCAATGAAGCTTTAAGATGTGGAACAAGTCAAAAATTTACAATATTACAATTACAATTTTTACAAATTTTTATAGTTTTACAATTTAGTAATTTTTTACAATTTTTACAATTTTGTGCAATTTTTTACAATATTTTGGCGAGATGTAGTGAGATGAGGTGAGAGTTATGTGAAAATCATAGAAGCCCGTAAAAAACATGGTTTCGTTATTTCCAAAAAAGGCATCTTGTGTGTACCTAATAAGACTGGCAAAGCTCCGATGATATTAATTCCAGAATAGAAAAAGCAAGCAAATCCACCCCCCGTCACAAGTCGCCGCACCCCACGGGATGATACAAATTAATTCCATTCGAGCTTTACCAATCTTATTAAGTACACAGAAGATGGCTTTCTTGGAAATAACGAAAGCTCGTTTATTACAGGCTTCTTTTATTTTCATTTAACTGTGCTTGGAATCGGAAAGTGTTGTTATATACCCCTTCCAAAAAGGCTCGATTTTCTTGGAAATTTCTGCTGTGAGTCGCCGTGCACTCTGACTATGAGATCACTCACTTCTTGTTCTGTCACCTCGCGCCACAGTTCAGCTGTCGTGTGACTCCTGACGCACATGATGTCACTCAAATTCGTTATCAGAGATTGGAAACAACCCTGTATACCGCTTTAAGATCTCACTTTACTGATGTATTATAATCTTATAAAATCTCGTGCGCAATTTCTTTTGTGCCTCAGTGCTAACATCCATGCGTAATACGAAAAAGGAAATCTCAATTCCGCCATGCTCTAACAATTTTTCTTTTCTTACCAAGGCTCGAAGACATGCTCGCAGAAAACTAAGAACTACAGGTGCATTCTTCGACGTTTCCAAAACCTGCGGTGTGGATCCTGCTCCTCCTCCCGCCAATCTACATCCGTTTCCATGAAGGCAACTGTCACATCTCACTCTAACGTTTTAGCAGAGCTTCCCTTCAGAAGAAGTAAGTGTATTCTTTTAAATACACAACCTTCCTAGAAAAATGTTCCGTGCACTTTCGAAGCTTTTCCCAGAACTAATGAATCTTTTCTGCCCATATTAAGACAAAGAATTCAGTAATTACAATTGTCACGCGATTAATCAATTAAGACATTACCCAAAGAGCTGAACGTAGGCCTATTCTCACGGATCCTTTCGGGACGTATAATTTTTAAAGTGAACTTGCGAAATAGATTATCAATTATTTCTTGTATTTAATGGAAATTCTTGTATTCATATTGAACTCTTTGAACCTGTGTATTTCGTCATGGTAACGTGATGTTGATTGGTGGACTTTATTTGAAAGAGCCACTAATGATTGTTGCGAGAACCCTTTTAGAAATACAATTTATTTGCCTCATTTTACACCGCCAACTGACGAATTTCTTAGAATCAAGTCCTATAAAAACACGTAGGAACAGTATAACGCCTGTTAATTCTAACTTAGGTGTATAGCGATAGTTTGGAAGTTGATAAAATTTCACTTAAATTCCAATCTTATTTCGTCAAACAAAAGTCGTGGGAAGTGCTAAATCCTCTCCATAGATTGGTTTACAAAAACAAGCGATACCTCCAGTATATAGCTGTTACATTTTTTATTCAGTGCCCTCGAAATATTTTTTCTAATATTTGTAAGATAATTAACTTGTTTCAATAAATTGAATAACATATATAACTTCAAGTTAGTTGCAGAAACCGGTTCGAAATTCATTTCTCCATCTTCTTATAATATTTAGTTTCTTGGTTGTTATTTAGTTACCAAAACTGCCTCCTTCTAACCTATCTTATTCTGATGTTTAAGATTATCTATAACTTTTAATTACCTACATAAGAGACCTATTTCTGTTTTAGGAAACACCATGCATGCTAGAATAATTTTATTCAATTTAGTCCTCTTCCTAGTTCTTGCTTCACCTTCTCCTGTTGACTCAGCCGTAACTTAGTTATTTGAGAGCTCTTACCTAAGGGGACTGAAGCTCGACATCTAGCAATCCTGCGAAAATGTATAATTTACATCCATCTACTACTTTGGCTTCTCTAGCTATTTTTACACTAATATCCTTTGAGGATAGCCTCTGCAGTTTGAAGTGGACGTTAAGTAATCCCCACCCACTGTTCCGTTCCTCTGCCTCTTCTCCTTTATTTATTTATTTATTTATTTATTTATTTATTTATTTATTTATTTAACGACGCTGTATCAACTACGAGGTTATTTAGCGTCGATGAAATTTATGATAGTGAGATGATATTTGGTGAGATGAAGCCGAGGATTCGACACAGATTACCTGACATTTGCCTTACGATTGGGAAAAATCTGGAAAAAATCCAACCAGGTACTCAGCCCAAGCGGGAATCGAACCCGCTCCCGCCTCGGGAAGTAAAGGCTCTATAAAGTCTAGGTAAGATAGTATCGTTCACCATTTTTGTTCTTTCGTTGCCGAGCTACTAGAAAAGGAATCTATTTGCCACACCGTTAAACATTATCATGTCGTAGCTCCTATGATAATAAATCAAACGCAGTGTTATTGAGCAAATAATTGAGCGGCAAATAATGTCCTCGTGTGCTTTCTGCGAACGGCAACGAAAGAACAAAAATGGCGGGCGATTATATTAAGTATTTATCGAGCCTTAGGAGGTGCATAACGTCATCAGTAGCGAATCACAAGACGCACACTTTTAAATGTAGCTGACCTGCAACGTGATTGACTGCCGGAAATAAGAGTGACGGGACTGTAGTGTCGAGATTACAATACCACAATTAAAGTATTGAAATATCCTCCTGCTACTGCATGACTCTGTATTAACCGTGGTCTAAGGATTTTCTAAATTGCGGACCGCATTAATGGTGCTGGTATCACACAGGACAAGCATTTGCGTGCTCAGCGAATGTCGTACTCGCTTCATTTTTACGTATTTCGACAACACTTCCACTACTCAGAAATGGACTCATTTCGATCTGTTAGCCTATTTTGTCGATGTCGTAGTATTTTATACTTTGTTTGCTGCTTTGTCCGTCAGAGGTCTCTACGACCTCATGAGGACTTTTATTGAAGAAACGTCTGCAGTCTCGTTGTCAGTCGAAACGTTGACTCGCAGAAATATTTACCCCTAAAGCAGACATTAATAGGAAGATAAACGGATGAGTGGTAGTTAAGTGTGAACTATCTCAATCAGGGACAATTCTTGTACTCGGAGCCTTCCTTCAATTACAGTATTTTCCGAAAGAAGTCAGTTAAGGATGTCGTCATCGCTCAAAAACTAATCGTTTCATCTAACTTCGAATTTAAGGCAGGCTTGATAGCAATAAGACTACCAAAGACACCTCTATGCATAATTAAATCTGCATTTTAACTATTGTATAGATGAGGGCTAACGTTCTCTCGTTCTGCTGCAGAAATTTGTAGGAAGTCTCTGATCTATAAGGTTTAAAAAATAACACATGAAATACTTTTAGTTGACAGAAGTTGAAGTTTTATGAAGTTGACAAAGCATCGCTAACCTCATCCGTGCCTGGTTCAAGGAAAACCGGTAGTGATCCGAGCACTCGTCTTCTTTTGGTAAACCGCACAATTATGGTTTGGAGCATGGTTTGGCATCCCATCTCTCCTCGCAATGAACTATGTTCCGTTTCGACGCTGCATCTTTTTCTTACGACATTGAACTCCCTCACTGACCGGCGAGTTAGGATTCCAGTGCAAACCTTGGCTAGTTTAGTACATTAGCTCAAGTTTTCAACAAAGAGTGAATGTTCTTTTGACTCCTGAAGATACTGTATGTAGCTTAGTTCTCCCGGCTTTCTTCTGGACACGAGAATTTTGCCCTCGATGTAACTCAGGCGGTAGCAAGTTTGCCTGCTGATCCGGAGTTGCGTTCAGGCATAGGTTCCATTCCCGCTTGTGGTGATTACCTGGTTGGATTTTTTAGAGGTTTTTCCCAACCATAAGGCCAGTTTCATGTATTCTATGGAGAATCGTCGCCTCATCGCGCCAAGTACATCTCGCTATCACCAATTCCATCGATGGTAAATAACTCAGTAGTTGATACAGCATCATTAAATAACGAAGTAAAAAAAGAAGAGAATTTCATTTGTAACATCGAACACCATTAATACGAAATTTATGACAGGAGTGTTGGTGAGAATAATGAATACAGAGTCGAATTTTGGTATGGGCGAGAAAGAAATTTCTCTTGAAGATTCTTATTAGATTTATTTATTTATTTATTTATTTATTTATTTATTTATTTATTTATTTATTTATTTATTTATTTATTTATTTACTTGTATGTATGTATGTATGTATTCACACTGCAATGGGTATATACCCGGTGGCAGTGGTAACTAATTACACTCAATAATGACAAAAACAAACTTATTAATTAAAAATACAATTAATAATAATAATACTAATAATTAATACTAACAATAATTTATAATAATAATAATAATAAAGAATATCCTAAATTAAATGAGACTATCACTTAAAATAACATTTGAAATAAATCTAATTTGTATCTTAAACCTAAGATCGAACTAAAACCCACGAGTATGATATGTTCATATCTGCACAAGTACCTTTCAACATTACACTCATTTCGCTGTCAACTCACTCACTGCACTGGAACTACAACACATTTAACTGATTCCATCCTGATTTCACTAACACTTCAAAAACATTTCACTGTTCAAATACTTTGCACTGCCACTATAAACTATAAAGCTTCACTGACAGGAACACGTTTCACTTACACTACACACTTCACTGACATAACACACTTCACTGACACAACATAATTCTTCACTGATACAACACTTCAATAACAACATATCATTTACACCCTTTAAATACTGTGTATAATTTACGTCTATTAGTAAAGTCCTTAAGCCTATTTTTAAATACATTTTTGGTTGTTGGTAAAGCCTTTAGTAAGTCTGGAGGTAAAGCATTCCAGTCCCTGATAGTACGATTGAGAAAAGAAAACTTTCCAGTGTCCGTTCTCTGCCTTCTTTCCCTCAATTTATATGAGTGGTCGTTCCTTGAAGAGTAATTTGGCGGCTCCAACCTATTTTTTATTTCTCTCCAGGCAGGCTCACCTCTGTATGTTTTGAACAGTGCGCATAATCGAATTCGCGTTTTCCTGTCAGTGAGTGTGTCCCATTTTAATGGTGAATTTTTCCGACAACATTTGAGAGCCCGTTTTTGAATCTTTTCCAGTGTTTTAATATGTTCTAATCTGTAAGGATCCCAACATGCAGCACCATATTCCATTACTAGACGTACTAGTGATTTATATGCAATCTCTTTGGATTTATCAGAACCTTTTCTTAGTACCCTCATCACAAAGTGTAGCGCTCTCCATGTTTTTCCCGCTGTGTCTGTAACGTGTTCTCCCCAGCCGAGATCGCTGCTAAATGTTATTCCGAGGTATTTACATTTGTTAACTTCCGGAATGATTTCACCCCCTAACGTATTCGATGCGACTATTTTATTTCTTTTCCTTGTAAAGCTGATGGCTTTGCTCTTTAGAGAATTTATTTTCATTGTGTTGGCTATTGCCCAATCGTTTATTCTATTGAGGTCATTCTGGAGAAGAGTAGTATCTTCATTAACTTTTTATTTCCCTGTATACCATACAATCATCCGCGAATAAGCGAACCTTAGACAAGATATTAACTGGCAGATCATTTACAAGAGCCAAGAATAGAAGAGGCCCCAAGACACTCCCCTGCGGGACCCCGGAAGTAATTTCAATTGCGTTCGATAATTCCTCCCCTACCCGTACTCTCTGAGTGCGACAAGTTAAAAATTCCTTGATCCACTGGAGCACTCTGAAGTCAATCCCGTTGATTGTAGTTTAACCAACAATATATCGTGTGGGACTACATCGAAAGCGCGTGAAAAGTCAATAATCACTGCATCTACTTGGCTACTTGAATCTATTCCGTCTTCTAAATCCTGACATACAGTTACTAATTGACTCTCACATGAATAGCCCCTCCGAAATCCATGCTGACAGTTATGTAACCAATTTGAGTCATCCCAATGCTGCCTTAGATAAGCTGAAATCAAGTGTTCCATCTGTTTGCAAACGACAGAGGTGAGGCTGACCGATCTGTAATTTTTTGTATCTGAGCGAGACCCTGACTTATAAATTGGCACCACTATTGCATCTTTCCAATCTCGCGGGATAGTACCATTGTTACTTGATATTTCAAATATACGCACTAGATAGAGAATCATATTTACGTATTTACTTTATTTATTTATTTATTTATTTATTTATTTATTTATATACTTATTTACGTATTTACTTTATTTATTTATTTAGATAATAATTGAAACATAGATTATAATATAAACAGAAAAACTTTAGCTCGCCCCTGAAAGAGTAGATAATAATTGAAACATAGATTATAATATAAACAGAAAAACTTTAGCTCGCCCCTGAAAGAGTAGAACTCGTGCTCAGGGGCGGGTTCCTGAATTGAAATTAAGAAGTATATAATACAATTTGTCTTATGTTTACTACGCAATAGGAATATATAAATTTAAATTTACAATTTTTCAATTTTTATAAAATCCATACATAACTTTTTAAATTTAATACTAGAACTATTAGAATTGACAAGATTATGATATTTAAATATAAATGTATTATATATTCTGGGCCTAAATTACTACTATGATTAAATATTGTAGCAATATTGCATTTTGGTTCAAACAATTTTAAACATTTCATATCTTTTGTTTCATAACTATGAGGATATAATTCAAAATTATTTCGATTTTTATGTATGAAATTTATTAATACAATATAATAAATTTGTCTTATTTTAAGAACATTGACGTCTAAAAATAATTTTTGAGATGGAAAATCGATAGGTTTATGAAGACATATTTTAATTATTTTCTTCTGTAATAAATAAAGTGGATTAAAATTGGATTTAAATAATAAACTTATTGACAAGTAATTCCTCAATAAAACAAAATAATGTATTATTTTACGTAATTTATTACAAAGGTAATTAATGTGTTGGTTCCATTTTAAATAATTGTCGAAAATTATGCCTAAATACTTAACTTCAGAGGACTCCTTAATCGGACATTTACACTGTATAAGGCAACAATTAAGAGTCATGTAATTTCATACTTCATATATATGTAGGAGCTTTGTTACATTTTTCAGATAATGAGAATGGAATAATTATGGCTTTATTTTCGTTGATAGAAAGATAATTTATGTCAAACCATTTTTTTTATTAATTTAAGTCCATTATTTGAATTATTATATCCATGGCAAGCATACTATGATTTTCGTCGTCCTTAAACATGAATTTTTTATTATCGGATTTGAGTCAAAGAATCTCATATCTAATAACTTCAGATCATCTTTCTCAAGTCTGCAAGACTGCATCTTGAGTTCTTCTCAGCCTAACGTTAAAATAGTACAATACATGCTAGAAATCCCATAACGTATTTTTGTCTCAAAATTGCGCCTCCGCTTCAGGCAAAACATCACATCAAATTGATTGCCGAAAAATATTCTCCTCTTGGGCGAAATTCTATCCTAGTATTATTTTCATTGCTCTCTTAGCCATACAACATGATTGATTCATTTTTGATGTCAATAGAAAAATCTTAGAAAACCGCGTAGTACTTGAACTTTCGATCTTTAAGCTTGAAGTAAAGCAGAATTCAAATGAGAATATGTCTGCTGAAACGTGGCTTCATGACTGTGCGAAAGAAACCGGGAAGTGGTCAAGACTTCACTGCTGAGTATCAATCGAGTCGTCGGTGTTGAAAAACAATGAATGTACTAGTAATACAAGGCATTGTCATATTTTGTTTTGTTTCGTCGTTCAAGTAAATCAATGACTGCCTTTCGCTATCCAACAGTCTTACAGTTATTATTCTATTTTGTATAACAAGATCTACTGTGAAGCGGTGAAGCAATTTGAAACCACAATTGTAAATTTATCGAAGAGGAAAAGGTACACAATTGGTACAGTTATGTTATTACTCCTCCACGTTTATTTGGACTTGATCGCAGGATTGAATAAATGCAAATTGAAAATCGTCACCACTGCCGTCCTTGTAGTAAGTAGACAATGTTGCCTATTCCGAAGACGTAGTCACTTCTTCCATTCTTTGGTCTTCCTTGGTCAACATATTGAAAGTATTAGGCTAAACAAAATCGTAATTATTATTCTGAGAAACTAACTTACTTCCACATCTATAGTTCTTTCGTTTTGCTTTTCTTTCCTTCGTTCATTTTTCATTCTTTCCTTCAGTTTTCCTCACTTCTTAATATTCCCCTCTCTTTTTCTTTATTCATTTCTTATTACCGCTTACTTTATTACTTTATTTCCTCCTATCCACTTTTCTACCGTCCACTCTTTCTTTCTACTTATTTCTCTGTTTCTTCTTACTTCTTTATTTGTTTTCACCTTTACGTTTGTTTTTCTTCTTCTTCTCCTCCTTCATTTACTTATTTCTGCGTCTTACTTTCTTCATCTATTAGCAGATCAAGTTGGTTGATTTACAAAATTGATAAAAAGTAGGCTAGGCTATGTGGTGAGTGAAAGACGCATATGAACATTTCTTTTTACCCTATAATGTACCGAATATTTAATTGACTTTATTACAAAGTTTTATGATGATACAGATGGTGAACATGAACAATTTTCATATAGGAACCCATGTTCGCAAACTTTCGTTTGATAAGCCTTGATTAATCTCGAACTCAAGGTTATATTTCTTAAGTTTAGCTACAGACACCCTGTTCCTGCAAACGTTTTATCTTGAACATGATATGAGCTAGGGCATCACAAATGATGCCTTGAGTCTTTTCTTCTATTTCTATTTGCTTCTTCAATAATAATATGTATCCAATATTAGCAAGTTACTTTAATGCGGGTGTTTCCGTGATAACAGGATACTAAAGGGGCCAGAACTGGTTGTATGTAATTCTTAACCCAAATAAGCCTAACCTAATACAGGGACATCATTTTATTTTTACTAACATTTTTAATATTAAACTGGCTATACCTTTGGATTAATGATTGAGACCCGGAAACACCGTTTGCTACCTCCTTCCACGACTGGAGTTCGATGATACTGGCGTAAAATACAAACAAATAACTTTACTAGGTACAGGAGGGAAGAAAAGTAGTTCATCCATTTACGTAAAGTAGGAAATATCGCGATTTTGAGTTTGATAATTATCATTAGGTTTTGTTTATTCAAAATACAGTACAGTATTAACAATAAGTGTTTTTACTCACGAACTGAGTTATCCATGCGAACGTATTCATTATGCAGTGTATATTATACTGTTTACAGCACATTAGCGTACGATATAGAGAATGAAGTTAAAATGAAAAATAATCATAATATGGATATTTAAACACATTTTTTAAAATGGTGGCCGTTCATTTCGATACAGGCTTCAGTTCTTTTGTGCCTATTATCGCACTATAGACTATTGCATCTAATTCCAATTACCAGTTTCGTCCTTCGTACTAGTAACTCATGTTGAAATAATTCCGTACCTACTCTATAAAAGAGTACCTTACGCACTGTAAATTCAATCTTCACTTCTGCCCGACCCGCACAGATAAAATTACTCAGATATGCTATCTACTGTCCGTCCAAGTGGTTATGTGCAGGATCGTAGAAAGGGGGAGGAAATCATGTGACAGTTAATTACTTAACGAGGCCCTTTTATTTAAGTTATTTTAAACAGTTGCATAATATTACGTAGACGCCCAATTAATTGCTAACAGAAATTAATGTTTTCAGAAAAGAGCTAAGAAAGCCCAGCAACTAGTCTTTACAGTGGAACGAGCAGAAGCAGGTGGGGAAATCGAGATGCGACGTAGGCAAACGGACGACAGTACCTGTGCAAAAATATGATTCAATATTGGAAGTTTTCGTCACTCGAAAACGCGAACATATTTCTGAAACGTACTATAATCACTAACTCAGTACTGCGGCCTTGGTTCTGTGTGGAGGACAGTTGGAACTTCGTTAGTAAAAGGGGTGGGAGTGAAGTACATTAAAAAACTCAGGTACAATTAAAATTGAAGTAAAAATAAAATGATGTCCCTGTAGAAGAAGAACAGCTACATTTAAACTGAGGTGAGACTTCAGTGCAATGAACACAATTTCGTTGACAGATGGCTACTTTTATGTGCGCTGCAAAAAAGGTTCTGTGCCTATTCACATCAGAGATGAACAAAACTAACTGCCTCTCTCGCTCGCTGTGTGCGTTGCGTTTGTCTTTTGAGTCTCGTCTCGTCATTCTCGTGTGATTCGAGTCTCGCTCATCATTCTCAAAATAGTATTTGGTCGGCGTGGAAAGATTTCGTAACTTTTAATAACATTTATCATTGAAATAAATAACATTATAAATGTTTGAATGAGACAAAAAGACAAAACACAACAGTATCTGAGTTATCAAAATGTTCTGGTTCTATTATATGATATTACCTATGGTTATATAAATAGAAAAAAAAAAAACAATTCTCAAATAAATTTGCATTTCTAAGAAACATAAAACATAACGTTAATATCTTTTTACTTCAGATTGCACATTTAATCTCGAACATACGCAACGAAAATTCCTAGCCTTTTAATAAGGGCCCAGTAATTAAAATTATTATACACTGAAAAGTAGAGATGATGTTTCAAGTAGACTACTTGATTGTTTTATATAACAGTTGCCAAAGTAGATAAAAGGTTAAGTCAAGTATAAACAACTGTGACAATTCAAGGCTGCTTGACGTTCGGGACTTCGAGAGTGATCAATCTCGACGTCTCGAAACACTCACAAGCAGTCTTTACATTAACGACGCGACGTATACAACATTGTCGTGGGGTTTTCGGCTTTGCGGGCGCTGTTAGTCTTGCTTTCTCGATCGTTGTTCATTTCTAATTCGCATGAACTTTGTATAAATGCTTACATCACAAAGTTAACATTATGGCACTTTATATCAAAGAAAACAATATTATTTGCTTTACCTTAGCTCTCCAATGTTACTTCGGTCGATTAATAAACACAGGTTTTTTTATATGAAAATTATTCATTTTGATCTTCTCTACTACTCCTAAAACTTTATATTATTTGACATTATTTTTTAGCTCCAGAGGGTACTGAGAGAATACGAGAGGATGACATAAAGATAATAGAATAATTACAAATGAGAATGAAGGGGGACACGTGGTTAAACTATACCTCATAGGCTATGCACTTATAGTATCGGTACCAAAAATTTCATATTTCTGCCGAGGATGAATCTTCCGCGTCTTGTACGAGTTGCGGCTAGGCTGTTCACTTCCGAAATATAATTAGAAAGCTAAGCCTCGTGACACCTTACAGTTAGTCTCACGACACACAGAATGATGTGATATAAGCTAATGGGTACCAGTAACTCCCTGCAGAGTGTGAAACATTCGTGTAATATAGTGATTGAGTACGTAGGTTTCTATACCACTCATGCCATGGTACGGCGATTAGTCACGAAGGTGACTTATAACATAGCGATAGAAGTAAGCAAATCACTGCGAACTTCATTGCGACATTCATTGCCAGTAGTAGCCCACACTTATTTCTCCACCGTCCGCTCAAGGTTTGTAAAAGTTCATAGGTCATTTGTTCATTTCCCTCGTAGTTCCTAGAATCAAAGCTTATTTAAGTACACTATTCTTTGCACCGATATTTCATGCCTGAAACCAAGTTCACTACTCGGTGAATCCAGTTGGAATTTGTTATAAACAAAACGTCATTAAAAATGATTTTCTCATAGTCCTACAGCATCCAGTTCCATCAGTACGTAATTTTCCCGGCCCATCCATAGCTCAGTAAAGAAACTGACAGCATCTCATTTGGAATGTCTTGGGAATTTTGTGATAGATTATAATGATTAGATATAGTAGTTGTGGGACATGTTTTGTCTTTCCCTAATGAACTAAATCCTACGTAGTTTGAATATTGCCGAATCAACATACTATGTTACTGTTTTTTTAAGGCACTTCTGTAGTTGAAGAGACACGGAAAATAAAAGAATAGAAATGAAGTGTTTATTAAGTTTGATAGTAATACGATCAGATAATGGAAATAACCGACAATGAATACTGCAACATTTTAACATCAGTTGCAAGTAACATAATAAGAAAACATACAGGGTATAAGGGGTATAAGTGCCGTCCTTTTCACAGTCGTTGGGGACGGTCTACAGGATCAAAAATTGTCCATAAAACATAGGGTCAAAACTTGATAATTTTCCCAGAAAAAATATTTCTTATCATAATTTATTTGCGTTATACTGTTTATATTGTTAGTAAAATTACGAAAACAATTACATCAGTAGCTATATCAAGCAAAGAGTTATTATTAGTTTAAATACATATTTGTGTGTTCTATAACGTTTTCGTGAAATTAAATAAAATTGCATGCTTAAATTTGTTAATATTCTGGCGTGAGAGACGTGGCAACGTGTTGAGCAGGCAGTACTCTGCACAGACGTACGCACATGTCAGATGAGTTCAAGCTCCCTGTCCATAGGTCTACTGCCGAGCGGATGACAGTTCGGTACCAGGTATTCGATAAACAACTTACAATGTCATTCATAGTTTAGAATATCATATGTTATTAATTTATGGAGAAAGTCGTCGCAATTCAAGTGAGGCAAGAAGATGTACCGTCAATGTTTTCCGCAATGAAGGTTACATAATTGACGAACTTTTGTAGCAGTTTCTTAACGATTATTAGAAACTAGGGGTGCTATTCATAGACATTTCGCTAGTCCGCGCTACGAGCGTGCTAAACAGGATTCTTATCATATCATACCGCTGACACTGGTTTATGAATACGAAAAACGTTAGTTCGCTGATCATCCACCGAAAGCCCGCGCTAAGAATGTCTATGAATATGGCCCTAGGAGTCTCTTACCTCGCTTCGAAAATCACACGAACAGAATTAAAAAAAAATGGTAATACTTTATGGAAGCAGGAGAGATTAAAATGTTGCATTTAAAAAAGTTCGTGTGATTTTGTGCAGTAAACCATTATTGTTTATTTTTTAGACGTAGAATAAAAAATGGACCAATATTCCCAATATTGATCAATAAAATGTAAATTTACCATAAAGTTCTGTTAATGAGATTGAAAGTGTGTATTTGCTGTTCGTTTTATGTAAACAACGGTCCGCCCCTGCATTAGAACAGAGCATCTGTTTTGTACCGGTATGTCTGTATCCGCTTGAGCTGTACCGTGTACTTGTAAACCCCCTCCTCCCCATCCAGCAACGTTGCCAAACGCCTAATATTGTAAACTTTAATAATTAATTAAATATTTGCAATTAGAAAAAAAAAATTGTAAGGACATTTTTTTCTTCCTTATAACATGAACAATCATCAGTTAAAATAATGGCACTTATACCGCTTACGCTCTGAATATTAAGAGAATTGAAGTATAGTATGTGTTTTAAGTAAAGAACCGTTACTATGTGAATTAGAAAATACTGAAGAAAATAATCGAGAATATCATGAAGCTTAACTACTTGCTTGATATACTAAGAGCTGAAGACTGAAATGACAATCCAAGCCAATGACGCATACATTTTTAACTTTGTTTGGTAATAGCTTACTCGTATGAAAAAAGAAAAAACAAAATAGGTATGGAACGATACATAATTTACAAAACTACGATTAGGTGAATTGTAACATATGCAGCGGAAACAAGGGCAGGCACTAAAAGGATATTCCATAAGATGAATGAAATGAAGGTACTGTGTGCACAACAAGAGACGAGAGAAAGCAAATTAAAAACATTACAGAATAATGTTAAATACAGAGCATAGAAAAATGATTCCACAGAATGGTGTCACTAAGTAACACGCATTAATGAAGTAATCATTCATCTGAAAATAAATAACATACCAGTACAAAGGGAAAGAAGCTGCTTGGTAAACTAAAGAAAAGATAGAACGATTCGTTTCCAGGATAAAACAGATTATACTCCCAGAATATATTATGTAGTTAAATTGAGAAGGAAAGGATCAGTTTTTGGATGCAAGTGATTGTGAACACTATAAAGATGGAAAAAAAAATGCATATCTTATGTTGTATCTATCCATGCTAGCGCCACAATGTTGTAACCAAGAGTAATGCAACCCGGATTTCCCAGTCGTCGTCGAAATGCTTGTTCAAATATAGGTTTGCAGTCAGCCTGGGGGATGAGTCTTCAAGTCCGAGAAGTTCAGCACTAACCTCGAAGGCAGGTCGTCCCAGGTACCTCGTAAAACAGCTTCGTTATTGATCCTCCAGCAAATAAAATTCCCCATTCCATTCAATTTAAGAGTCATCTTACGTAAACAAAAAATATAAAAATTGTTCGAAAACGATTCCCTGTAACGTTCAGCCATAATATCTCCTTTATTTTATTCTTATTTCCACAGACGCGTATGTTTTGTCGGTCCGTAGTGACGCAAAGAACCTGCGGTGATGATTCTACTTGCGGATGAGCAGCTATAGTGGGTAGTGACGCACGTTGGAAAGAATGGGCAGGCAGGCTCCTGGTTTCCTCTTCTTGCAATGACCGCACGGTAAGGCAGAGACCATTCTCACCTTCCTTTTGGCTACCATACATCAGCATGCTGCATGCTCATAGTATCTGAACACGTTGCATTACTTTCTTGGAATTCGCTTTGGAGTGTTAACAATTCTACGGTATTCAAACTGCAATGAATGGCATTTGAATAAGAGGAAATCTTTTAAGAACATACGTATGTTGATGTGTAACATTCCAAGGTTATTGCCTCAAATACATACTTATTCAACTCCAGGTTGGTGATTTCCGTATATATAAAATATGAAAAGCCTGAAAGCCCATAAGGGCAACGGCCTCCTACAGTAGTATAGAGTGAGCTGAAAGTCTATTACACTTGGGGAGCCAGTCCAAGACAGGTTACACTTACAATCTAAACACATACTTATTACTTACTTACTTTCTTTCTTTCTTTTAAGGAACCCGGAGGTTCATTGCCGCCCTCACATAAGCCCGCCATAGGTTCCAATCCTGAGCAAGATCAATCCAGTCTCTATCATCATATCCCACCTCCCTCAAATCCACTTTAATATTGTCTTCCCATCTACGTCTTGGCCTCCCCAAAGGTCTTTTTCCCTCCGGCCTCCCAACTAACACTCTATATGCATTTCTGGATTCGTCCATACATGCTACATGCCCTGCCCATCTCAAACGTCTGGATTTAATGTTCCTAATTATGTCAGGTGAATAATACAATGCGTGCAGTTCTGTGTTGTGTAACGTTCTCCATTCTCCTGTAACTTCATCCCTCTTAGCCCCAAGCACCTTATTCTCAAACACCCTTAACCTATGTTCCTCTCTCAAAGTGAGAGTCCAAGTTTCACAACCATAAAGAACAACCGGTAATATAACTGTTTTATAAAATCTTACTTTCAGATTTTTTGACAGAAGACTGGATGATAAAAGTTTCTCAACCGAATAATAACAGGCATTTCCCATATTTATACTCTGTTTAATTTCCTCCCGAGTATCATTTATATTTGTTACTGTTGCTCCCAGGTATTTGAATTTTTCCACCTCTTCAAAGGATAAATTTCCTATTTGTATATTTCCATTTCGTACAATATTCTCGTCACGAGACATAATCATATACTTTGTCTTTCGGGATTTACTTCCAAACCTATCTCTTTACTTGCTTCAAGTAAAATTCCTGTGTTTTCCCTAATCGTTTGTGGATTTTTTTCTAACATATTCACGTCATCCGCATAGACAAGCAGCTGATGTAACCCGTTCAATTCCAAACCCTCTCTGTTATCCTGGACTTTCCTAATGGCATATTCTAGAGCAAAGTTAAAAAGTAAACTGAAAGTTATCTAAACACATAAATTATACAAACTAAACTCATAAATTATACAAAACTAAAGACACAACAAACTATACAAACTGAACACAAACAAAAAATATACAAACTGCACACACAAATTATACAAACTAAACACACAAACAAACTATCCAAACTAAACACAAAAAACTATATAAACTAAACATAAATTATACCAACTAAGCACACAAACTATTCTAACGAAACACATAAATTATACAAACTAAACACACAAACAAACTCTCCAAACTAAACACAAAAACTATACAAACTAAACATAAATTATACCAACTAAGCACACAAACTATTCTAACGAAACACACAAATTATACCAAATATACACACAAACAAACTATCCAAACTAACCAAATACAAAAAAACTATATAAACAATGCACAACTATATACAATTTACATAGTGTTCGTAATTTCTTCCAGTTAGAACATACAATATTGACTGATATAGAGTTTCTTTACAAAGGACTTGGGTTGGTCAGTAAAAACTCTCAATAATTTGCTGAGAAAGCAGAAGCAAATTATTACCATACGACATTGATGAAGGTACATATATGAAATAGTTTATTTATAAAGCGACATATGAATTAAAAAAAATAAAAACTAAATTACATATTTCAAGGAAACTTGCGGATTTGCAATGACCACTGGAGAAAGTTATATATATATATATATATATATATATATAAATTTATCCAATTCTAATCACGACAATTATTTGAATTATTGAAACCTTCTAATTTCGTTCATTAACCGAACATTTCCCAAAGAATTAAAAATAGATGTTGAGAAAGATAAACTATTGAAATCAGTACTATGCCTAATGTTTATCAGCAGTAATCTCACTAGGGGTTTTGATTTATCTAGAGAAAATCAAGACACTAGTGGGGTTTAATTGACTATTACACGAATAGAAGACACTATATAAAGATTAGAAGTAACGAAGTACTCCAATACAGTAAAATATTAATTAACTTAAGAAAATACAACTGTCTTCAAATGTATTAATGTACCATCTCAACATTACAAATATTACGTTAGATGGCAGAAGTGTGTTATGATTAGCTGTTTTCTTGTTATCAGTTGTGCCAACTATGGAATCTTCATTGAACTCTGTGGACGGTTACTAGTAAAGAAGGCTTTGTTGATTCAGTTTCATTTTTATTAAAACAGTTGCCATTCACTTCAATTATCCGGATTCCAGTAATCAACGTCACTTGACAGATGATTTTCAATAAATCTTAATATTAAACCATCTCTTATACGTGACTATCCATAATATCATATAGCAGAAGCTATACTGTAACATAGCCTAAATAATATAAACAAGTGTTAGAGAAGTTTTAATTAGGGATGATGAAATAAACAAGAAAAGTTTTAATTAAGGATGATGAAATAAAAAATAAACATGAATAATTTTAAAAGAAACAATTGTTGAAAATACAATTTTTAAATTTGAATGTTTTAATGATTGGTGGTTCAGTTGATGTTATATTGGACGTGTGCGTAAAAGAAGTGAACTCGTTGATGTACATGGTGTATTCCTCAACTTATTCAGAATTTCCGAATGGTGCTCTTAATTTATTTGTAAATAGGATTTCAGGGAAGATGCATAGGTATGACCAGTGACCTTTATTAATTCTTGTTCTTGAATGCCAATGCGAGTCATATTAACTCATTAAGAATTAACTCATCAAGACAGGATTGCTACGGTAACATACAAATAGGGTCGATCATTGGCTATTTGTCAGTTACAAGTAATATTTCCAGTCATGCGCTTAGCAAACGTTCGAGATCAATCCTGACTGACCTCACAACATTATCGTATAGGCTAAGTTATATGAAAATGTCAACAAAATATAATAATGCGATTTGTACTTGGATAACAGGCACTGTCTGACGCTATCTTGCACACAAACGTTTGTCAGATTGTTAATTGAATTGTTATGAAACAACGTTGAATTGAATTACCGAGAACCTGACGCAATGTAAATGAACAAATAAGAAATTACAATAGATCTGCGCTTGGACGACCTTCACACAAAAAAGTGTCTGTAAGGCTTTGCCGCCCTGGGAAACGCTGCGGGTAATTGAAGGAGGTCAAGCAGGAACGCCCTGGGGATGGTGGGTGATAACGTCAATAACATTGTGCACGTGGGAGAAAGGGGAAGAAATGTAACTTTTCCTTTCACGACTCCTCCCTTGCAGTAATGAGCGACCGCTTTGATTGGCAGATCCGTGACTCAGAGCTAGATTAAAATTAAAACACTGAAAGTGTGCCCAAAGAAGGTAAATGCTCGAACGAGCTCGTTAGTCATTATATTAGTTTCATGCGGATTACACTCGCTTATATAATTATTTTATACTTCTTGAGGCTCTTTGCTTCCATTATTATTTCCTCTTGTTAACACGGGCGATCAATCTTGTAATTATATCAAGTAGTATATTAACCCTGTGCTTTTCGCTAAATGAGCACTTGAATTCAAATAGCAATCACATCAAAATGGAAGCGGTTGCAAGTTTGTCCCTCTCTCTAGCTCACCTTGTAAGTGCTGGCTATTTACTGCTAGAAGAATTTTCTTCGAACAATAAACGGTACTCTGAAGAGAAAATATTTGTTAGACCAGTAGCTCAGATATGATGGAATAATTGCTGCCATGCCTTCGTAAAGTCAACATATTTCTAATCCTATTCGGGTTTATTATTTCTTTTAATAGCTCATTACTCAACAATGATTTTGTTAAATGTACAATTTCTGCTGTTTCTTATGTAATGTCAGAATTTTTCTACCACCCACCATTGTTTTGGAATTTTAGAAAACGGATTTATTTTTATTGCTATATAGAATCCTTAACATGCTAATGAAAAGAAAATATTTCAAATATTACATTTTATTACTTTAACCATTGATCTATATCTCTAGATCAATGTTGTCTGTGAAGTCAGAATTCATAAAAATAAATTTTATTCCTTAAGAGGCTGCGAGAGAGAGAGTACTATTAATATTGTAATTTGAGTTGGAACTTACAATCATGAAACAATTTTCATAACCCGTGTTTTCTTTGTCCTAATTTTAAGTGTGGTAAAAGTTTCTTATAAAGTGAAACATATCTCGAAATACTGTGTAAATCACATAAACAATTTTTGTTACGTTTGTGGTTAGTTAACTTTGAATTTTACTACACTGGTTAAAAGAGCTTACAAGTGTTCTTTTGATTGCAAAATAGATGAGGACATGAACTGGGCCCCTGAAATCTGTTGTGCTCCATGTAATTCTATTAGCTTAACTGGTTGCTAAAAGGATCCCGTCATATGCCTTTTCCAGTTCCAATGATATGCCGGGAACCTAAGGATCATTCAACAGAGTGTTACTTTCTAGGAACCGCAGATTAGAAGATGGCAGATAACTTGTCAGCGAGCTGATTCAGAACTATAACGTCATGGGGTGTCATGTATCTCTCAAAATAACTTCTTAGATTCTCATCTATTTTTTCTTTCTTCAAAACCTTCTGGTAGTGAAAGACGAACATGGGCAACGTTTTCATCAGGATTTTTCTGAATTGGAAAGGCGCTAACTAGGAAAAATGGAGCCTAAATATTCTGACAGACTACTGCTAGACACTCAAAAGAGATGTTTCTCAAGCCAAGTATAGCCTAAAATTTGTTTCACGTACATTTTAGGTGAATAAATATGATTTTAGATTAAATGTTATAAGGTATCAATACTAGGAAATTCTGAAGTACATTTCATATAATTACTGAGAAAACCTGAGTGATAGAAACATTTTGAAAACAGATCTGAAATCAGCACAACAAATTCTGTAAGAATCATCTATTCTTTATTTTTTAACAAAAAAGTAGGTTTTATTTTGTTGACCAGTGATAGTTCCTAATTCTTTCTTTGAATGCAGATATTTTTCCAGGCAACTTTACCCGTCCTGAAATAAAATAAAAACATGTATTTTACAGTGCAAAAGACAGTTGAACATAAATAGGACCGAGAAGTGTTACAGTTAATATGGATATTATTTTCCAAAAACAACCATATCAATAGAAAGCTCCAAGTCTTAAGAAAACACGTACGTGTTCTCACTTCAGCTCAATATTTCATCCGACTCAAAAGTTATAACAAGAAAAATCCAATATTGCACTAGTCTCGACAACATTTCTGATATGCGACCACCTGAACGATACCTTAAGTATACCTGGGTTAAGACTATTAAACGTAATACCTATACGTAGTATCTCTAAAACTATTGATTTTGTCTCTGTTCGTGTAAATTGCCAATATTATTATTTTTCATTGAATAGTACTTGACTTAGTCATTCACCAAATTGTTCCCCTCTAGAAGGACGCGCCATAATTTTGTAGATTCTTTGTCACCAGAACTTTGCCCTTCATGCAACATTAGGGTAATCTGCAGCGCACTAATATGATGATTAATGGAGCAATGATGGAATTTCGGAAGGGAAAAAAGAGCACACCGTGAAAAGTTTTCCTGAATAGCGTTTTTTCACTATAAGTTCCATTTCGACTCAGCCGAGGTCTGATCCCCAAATAGCAGTAGCCTATGGAAAATGAACGCTGTAGCCGTCCGGCTAATGATGCTCCTGAAGTGATATAACTGTGCAGATTGAAGGGAGAAATAGAATACATTAAAATAAATAAAACCTATTATATATTTAATAATTAAGTGCATGGTTAATTATACAATTAGACTAATCTGAAACCTATGTATAGGCTATACTGTACATTTGCTATGATGAAATTCTTATATTATAATCTTCAGGCTACGTAACATTACGGATGGGAGGCAGTAACGTTAAAATTTGGAGTAATGAAATATTGGAAAAGAAGTGCCAGAATATCTAAGCTATAGAAATGACGGTATGGAACATAAAATCCTTATTAACCGACTGCGCCACGCCGGTGGCTTCCAGTTGTTTGATAAACTGTAGTCATAGCTGACTGTAGCTCATTCAGGTACCATCTTTTGACCAAAACATTCTTGTGGGAATCGACTCACAATCTCTTTGGATAAAAATCTCAACTAGCTGTACGAGCTGCTGCAGGGCAACGCTCCTGTTTACATGGATATGTTGACAAAGTGCAAATATATTCGATATATACAACACTGAAAAAAAAGATCGTCATGTAAACTGACCTTACGAAATCGATCTTATTTCATGTGTTAGGTAACAGTACAGCAGTAATTAACTCTCCACCTGATGTTTAGTCACGATGTTGTTCATTGTTTTCAACCGACTCGTTAGAAACTGTTCCGTAACTTACAGTTTTACAACCTCAGTTATAAGACACTGAATATATATCATAATAAGAAACGTTATTATTTAATGTGGGAATCTTCACCTACTTGTGTGGAACAAAACTGTAACTATATAAACTCTCGGAACTGATCATTGGAATAACCAGCAATAACAACGGAAAAATAACAAAAACTGTAACTATCGAAGAATAACGAGTCAAGTATGAGCAAACTAAACTAGTTTTCATAAAATAATCAAGGAAATCGTAATTAAATCTTAGCTTGATGACCTTGGATTGAAGGCTGTGAAACAGCAAACATTAATTTTTATGAATATTGTTGAAGAAATAAAAACAAAAGGTAACGAACGTAATATAACATAAAATGAAAATCCTGTGGCTCTTTACTACCAGTCATGTGTTAGTTCTTCATTGCTTCGACGTACCGCTACCTTAAGTCGGGTATATTTTATATTTATGATTATTTAGGTTTGTTATATATTCCTTTATTGACGAGTAATTTTTACATTAATAATTTATTTTATTTGTGTATAATCATGGCATTTTTGGTTAAAATACCAATATTTTTGGTTCATTTGTGGTTACCTAAAACTCCGTATCCACGAAGCGAGTCTGACACGCGCGGCCGCCTCTCGCGGCAGCCTCGCTTGTTGTTTGCCTCGCGGTTTTGTGTTTTTGACAGCAAGACAAGAATGCGAAGTCACCAGTTAGTGCGTGGCAATTGAGGCAGATAATATTAGATTGCGTGATGGCACCATTACCAACGAACAGTCCACACGAAGAGAGTTAATCGCTGCGAGGCACCTTCGATCGCATCCAAAAAGCGACTGGAAGTAGCTCTCGCGTGAGGCAGCCTCTCACCCTTGCAAGGTCGCCGCACATTACTGCGAGGTAAGGAATCCTCTGAGCGAAGCAAGCATCTTGAGGCAGCCTTGCTTCGTGGATACGCGGATTTAGGTTATACTTGCACATCCTGCAAACAGTCGAAAATGTATTCTGGATTAGGGAAAGAGGAGAAAAGATATCAAAGTGGACGTCTTGGGGCATGCTTTGTCTGGTTAAATTAACAGCCTAAATGAAAGTCAACCAATTTAAAATAAAACATGTTTTCACCATGGGTTGTGTAGAGTTTCCGGGCTTGTACTGCGTCGCCTCAGTTACTAGAGCTAACGTTTCAGAGCTGTGGATAAGAAATGTAAGTTGGCAGAAATATTTATATAGCGGCCCTTGGGTTCCTGGCCTACGTTGGTTCGTTGTATTATTGTTGTCTCTCTTGTGATTGATCCTTAGGTCGTCCATATTCTGTGAATAGTCCATCACGTATGTACGAGATTGGGACTGGCTACAATGTGCGTTGTCGAGTTTTGAACCATCATCATTCTATATGTTGATCTTATTTGCTGGCAGATGTATGTATGCATGCCCATTATTTTGACGTTTTTATAGGATAGTTGGTCCCGCGCCGTGGCGTCGTGGTCTAAGGCATCCTGCCTAGGACTCGCGTTACGGAATGCGCGCTGGTTAGAGTCCTCATGAGGGAAGAAATTTTCTCATGAAATTTCGGCCAGTGTATGGGACCGGAGCCCACCCAGCATCGTGATGCACTTTGGGAGCTGCGATAGGTAGCGAAATCCGGTTGCGAATGCCAGCTATAACGGCTGGGGTGATCATCGTGCTAACCACACGATACCTCCATTCTGGTTGAATGATCGTCCACTCTGCTTCGGCATGTGGGCGTGAGGCCAGCAGCCGGCTGGTCGGTCTAGGCCCTCCACGGGCTGTAGCGCCACGGATTATTATAGGATAGTTGAGTTTCCTCATGGGTAATTGTCGTGCATTACAGGCGCTATGTTCGGTTCAAGTTCGTTGAGTACCGCGAAGTTCGATATTCGCCTATGTTCGTTCTGCAGAACGAGGCCTGTAGTGTTTTTTTCCACCTTATTATAAAAATATTCGCTTCCCTCACTCAAGTTTTAACCCTTAAGAATTTTAGCACATATCTTGCGATTAGTTTTTCATATGAAATAAGACGAAGTTTTTAATGTATTGTTTGCCTCTCGGCTCTTAGTAACAATTGTCGCTCCCTTTCTACAGACAGAATAACGTCACTAGATCAGTTCCCCGTATTTTAATCGCAGACGCAGAGTTATCTTTGGTAGCTCCATTCATCTTGCGAACCTGCTAAGAGGACCTCTCACGCTGTGCCCTCGCAATTTGCTATCGGAGCGAACAAGAACTAGCTTTTGTTATAATGGGTTCTTGTTCATTTGCAAATTGAGTTTTTATGTAAGCACACATGCTTGCCCTCCACAGGTTTTCCTTGAGTATCACTTACTTCTAAAAATAGATTGAAAATATTAGTAATTAACACTGAACAATGAAAATTGAGTAGACCTACTCCGTAACAATTCCATTGACCTGTTAAATGGCTATTTAAAATCGCATGCAGATTGTCATTGTCTGCAGCTTGTAGTTGGAAATAATTTGTGTTTAAACGAATTTCAATACGTCGATGCGGTTATATAATGTTACAATATAGAAAACTCAAATAATGACGTAGTGGGGTTAGAAAAAGAATCTTTTTAGAACAAATTACCTTACATTCAACTTTGCTCAGTAGCCCGAGAACTAAGTAGGCTGCAGATTCTCATCCCCCCCACCATTTGAATAGTGCAAGTTTTCGTCGTTAATCTCTTCTTTAACTTCGCCTGGCCCTAACAAAAATGACACTTATCCTTTAATAAACATTTTCCTCGAATGTCTTTGTTGTCACATCCGGCTTGCAGAATCTCTGTGGCAAGAAAGGATTTAAGAGATTACGACTGCAGAGAATTACATTTATGTAAAGACGGGAGTTACGTAAATTAAATAAACTATTTTACAGTTATTTTAAGGCCTAAAATGTTGTACACAGAAGTTTTTAATTTGTGGCATAATTATATACTCGTAAGTTTAGTGTTATTATAATTTTCTATACATTTTCTGGACTACATATATTTTAATCCCTATTTTTTAATTCAAGAAGCTTTCCCTTTGGAGGTATAATTCTGTAAGTAACAGTTGTTGTTGTTGTTGTTGAGTCAACTGTCTGAAGACAGGTCTGAACCTCACAAGTGATACCAAAAAGGCACCACTTATGAGGAGATAATGAGGTATGGTGGCCAGTTCCTTTCCCTCTCCATTACTTACATCTCCAATAAGCTACGTATTACACTAGTCAGTTGTTTGTTGTTTGTTTTGAAAAGCTCTATCAAATGGTACTATATTTGACCACTACTCCCATTTGAAATTTTAAAGTGACCCTACTTCCTGTTAAGATTGATTGATGAAATCAAGCTCAAGTGAAAGTTCACATGTGCTTTAGTTAAAAATATTTTTGTCTTGCAAATTTTAATGCACTAGTTTCCGAAATAAATGACTTAAATTTGGTCCGAATCACCCATTGCTTTTTTGTACGTTTCCTCATTGAAAGAGTAGGAATTAATAAAAACGTTTCCTCTGAAAGTTGTTTGTTTTGAAGAGCTCTATCAAATTGTACCATATTTGACCACTATTCCATTTGAAATTTTAAAGTTATACGCCACTGACCCTACTTCCTGTTAAGATTTATTGATGAAATCAAGCTCAAGTGAAAGTTGACATGTGCTTTAGTAATAAATATTTTTGTCTCGAAAATTTTAATGAACTAGTTTTCGAAATAAATTACTGTGACGGGTGGTCTGGATCACTCTGTATATAAATGAAGAGTCCATATCTGTGGAGTAACGGTCAGCGCGTCTGGCCGTGAAACCAGGTGGCCCGGGTTCGAATCCCGGTTGGGGCAAGTTATCTGGTTGAGGTTTTTTCCGGGGTTTTCCCTCAACCCAACACGAGCAAATGCTGGGTAACTTTCGGTGCTGGACCCCGGACTCATTTCACCGGCATTATCACCTTCATTTCATTCAGACGCTAAATAACCTAATGTTGTTACATCGTCGTAAAATAACCCAATAAAATAAAAATAAATATAAATGAAGAAATGAAAAATGACATAGAATGGAATATAATTAGCTATAAAGGAAGATATACATATAACATAAACAAACTACATAAAGGAAGAGATCAGATATTATAAAGAATGAAATAATAGTATTAAGGATATTAAGCAATATAGGAAACAATAAGATAGGAAAAAGTAAAATATATGAAAGAAAGAAATATAACACTCAATGAAATAACCTACGGCCTATATAAACGAAAAAATAAAGTGAAAAAAAAAACAATTCTAAAGGAAGAGGTCCAAATATGAAGGAAGAAAGAAATAATTACTAAAAGGAAATGAAGCATATACGAAGATGAAGATAGCAGGAGATTCGTAACGTCTCTATAATAGCGTAGGACGTTTATCTGGTTGGTGGTTATGTAGGCTTGGATCTTTGTGAGTTATGATGTGAATGAAATAAAATTAATGATCATTATGCATGTTGCATTATTCAAAATTATTTTATTTGTATCATAAATGCTGCTTAGAGGGTTGCATCGGCTCGCTGCCACTAAGCAGTAATTGAAGAGGTCAGAACTATAGTGGGCCAAGCGCCATTTACTAAAACCATAGAAAACAAGGATTAAAATGAAGTTACTACCATAATTCAATGGAAACAAATAGCAAGTAATATAAAGTATACACCTTAAAACTAAATGATATGTCAATCTTCATTAAACCATGGTATTCACTTAACTTTAACACTTCTTTTCTCCGTTTTTAATAAATGGCGCTTGGCCCACTATGGCTCTGAACCCTTCAATTGTGTGTTGCGAATTGCATCGGCGCGCATTCGCTATGCGCGTAGAGAATTACAGAAATTGTAACGCAAATGTTTCCCGAATAAGTAGGTCTATTCATTTAAACATTCCACGTTGAAGAAATATCTAGGCCTATAGATGTACAAGGCGAAGGGAAGGAAAAGATGTAATAAGAAAAAAAGAAGATTTTATGATGACTTGATGAGGCGTAAGGGAGTAACCATGGAAGATGAATTACGCGGAAAATCGAAGTACATAGAGATATCCTACATCAAACGCATGCGTCAAAAATAAATCTAAAAAAAAAAAACACACAGAAAAAGAAAGCAGTAGATTGAATTCTGGTGTGCTTGGTGACAAACCTTGAGTTCTGTTGAGGCGTCTCCTGTTCCCCGAATTTGAAGTAGTAGACTTACAGTAAATACTTACAAAATATTAGGCCTAAATGCTTACTGTGGATGTCTTAGATGGTCCCGAATGGCAAAACATGCTAAAATAGACTTGAACCCAAAGGTTCGACGTAGATAACGAAATTAGATACGGGATGAGCGCCACAATAATGAAATATTGCTTTACTACCAAACACAGTAACTCAGTGGCAGTCATTACAGGTAGCTTGACACCAAGGTTAACTTTAAATGGACCTTGGTTTTGAACAACAGAGTCTCTTTGAGGTCATGATGTGTGACTAGGCGCACTCATAATTTCACGGAGTTTTTGGTATTTCATAATTGAAAGTGCACGCAAACGTAGCGTGAAGGACGAGTACCATAGGCAGAGTATTCAGTACTACAAAGACAAGGTGCAATTGGAATGCGGTGGGACCTCCCATCAATTGTGGCTCGTTAGTTCGCACAGCTAATGGTTTTACCAGACGTACGCGATGAGTTGCTAATTGTAATGATGCGGATACATACAGTGCCATAAGCGAATTGACGTAATCTGCTGGCCCTGGGTGGTATGCAATCCTCATTACAAATATTAACTACAGTTTAATGATGACAGTTTTAATCCTTATTACCGACGTTCTATAATTTTAAATAATAACATCAAAGAGCCTTGAGGGAGAGATAAGGGACCCTTTCCCTTAGGAATAAAATAGAAATGAAAGCTAAAACTGCAAAAGACATTGTTTCTTTTCTTTTTGTTCTAGGGAATTCCAGTCCATGAAGGGCTAATTGACTGACAAAAATTTCCGGAAAAACCAATGATATTGTTTCTTAGAAAGATTGGAAAAGACATAGGTCTAGTAGTCTAGTACTTTGTGTTTTTAGGATTTTTATTTTTATTTTTGTTTCTCATTATATGAAGTGTAAAGAGTAGTCCTAAGTATTGTAATGCTACAAAATATATTCCTTGATTTTCATGGAAATGCACGTTCTCAGCATCCTTGATATTTAAAAAGTAATTTTCGTCATACCGTCTATCTGTTTACCTGTCTATGTACAGCAATCTCTTCTAAACTATTCGATTTTGTTCACATTCAGTACCCACGCATAAAAATTTATCAGAGAATTTTGCATATGAAGGATAATTGAAGACTGAACATAAAAAAGGCTGTAAGTTCCAATATCGTTTGAAAATTAGTTTTTCCAAAAAAAGTCTATGTCCCTAGCTAAAACCACTAAGAAGAAATATAAGTCCCATTGTAATTTTATTTATGGTCCAGCTTCTCCCATAGATGCGCAAAACGTATGATATTACTGTACTCCAACCACGAGAAAGTCTCCAGGGAATGAAACGGAGCGGGGTGATGCTGTGAATGAATGTTGATGTCATAAGATGTCATAAGGTCACACACGTGGGTACTCGTATCTCTATTGGCTATCTCTCAAAGCACAAACCATAACACTGATATACACATTTTTATACTACCCTAGTTACAAAATTAGATCACTGTTAATCTCCTGGTCTTTTAATCCCTCCATACAGGAAATAACATATGCAGGAAAGCGCATGATTTTTAAACTGACGTTATAACGGTAATATTGTCTATCTACTTCGCTCCAATAGATGACGCAATAGTAAGCACATTCCTTTCACGGTTTATCTCCTGGTTGGAGAACAGTATAATACTAGTCGCACAAGAAAGCTCTGTTTTCTACGGTTTGTCTCTTTGACACTTACAGCCTTTTTTATGTCCAGTGTTCAATTGTAATTACTCGTACTAAGACATTACTGGGCCTTTGTTTTGAAAAATAATGCAAGGTGGCGATTTACTCGAAATTAGCTTTAATGGCTTTTTCAGTATATTTTTCAAGTACATGAAGAGAAGCGCGCTATTTATAATACCTTCCATGCTGTGATGATCTCACTCATAAATATAATATTCAAGATTGGAATGTCATTGGACTTATGTTTGGTGCGCGAGGGACAATTCCCAAATTTGCATTGGAGATCCTCAGAAAATTAAAGGTTCCTGAAAAGAATCTTCAGACAACTGCATCAACCATTTTAAAATCTTCATTGAACATCATCAATCACCATATTTATTCATCTTTATAATATTCAGTGTATATTATATATTTTCAATAAATTTTTTTATCGTTTTGATAGCTACCACATCTTGTCGCAGAATATTATTATTTTTTAATTTCATTATATATTTTTCTAACATTCATTTACATTTTCTTTTTTGTTCATTTGAATTGATTAGGATGCCGATATTTTAATCCAAGATTTGGACGGCTATCATTTCGATATACTATTTGAAGAAATGGACAATGGACCTACGTCTTATCTTCAGCAACAGTGTTCTTTCAAATTCATATTCATTTCTTAGTTACCAATGTCTTCAACTTCGTGACTATAATCAAGATTTCGAACTGACTGTTGTATTAGCAATCGAATCCTGAACTCACATAGTATAAAACCTGTTATGTCTCGACTTTGATTAACCACAGTTGATTCGCTCTGGTCCTAAGATTAAAAATTGTACGTTACTTCATATTCCAGAATTTTTACTTCTGTAAATATCTTCTGTAGCCTATGTGTAGCAAGGCTCTTTGTGTAATGCTAAAACGAGCTTATTCATCATCATCATCATCATCATCATCATCATCAACATTATCATCGTCGTCGTCGTCCTAATAAGTATTGAGCCTAATGACCCGTTACTGTCTAAAGCCATCTTTTTAATTTTTACTTCTGTAAATATCTTCTGTATGTGTAGCAAACCAGCAGTCAGTTCCAAGGCTATTTGTGTAAATGCTAAAACGAGCTTATTCATCATCATCATCATCATCATCATCATCATCATCATCGTCGTAATAAGTATTGAGCCTAATGGCCCGTTACTGCCTAAAGCCATCTCTTTAAAGATCTTCCCATGTTCTCTTCCCTCTCGGACAGTAGGTAGAAATGTGACGAGGAATGCGAGTCTTTTCCATGCTGTGAACATGTTGCTGCCAGTTAGTTCTGTAACTATAGATGTAATCCAAAATAGAAGATATTTCAAGCTCTTGAAGAACAGCTTCGTTCCTCTTGCGGTTTAATCTAGTATAGCCAGCTGTTCTTCGCAGGAATTTCATCTCGTTGGCTACTATTCGGGTTTTATCTCTTTCCCTCAAAGTCCAGGCCTCACAATCATAAGTTAGTACTGGTCTTGTCAATATTTTATAAGCTTTAATTCTCGTATGTTTCTGTACTAGTGAGGGTTTAAACACTTTATTGATGACTACCAATGCTCGGATATAATTTAGAATTTTAGCAGATATGTCTATTTCATTTTCATAACTGACATGATAACCTAAATATTTAAATGAAGAAACTTGTTCAATAGGTTTATTATAAATACACAAACGTGCATATTATTATACTATGTATCCCTCCATTTTTTCATATTAGTCTTGCTGAAACTACGGGGGACCTATAGGAACTGCGAGTACAAATTTGCTTTGTATTTTCTGAAAACATAAAATAATTAATTCAATCTTTTATAGTTGACTTGTGCATGCAGTGCAGGGAGGAAGAGATTTGTCCATTGTTTTTCCAAATAAATAGGGTAAACATTGGTAATTTCGTGGCAGTGGTTATTTCGTGATACTTTTTCTTTGCTCTTTTGTGAACTAACCAATGGTGTTACGAGATCCAAATTTCCGCCAAGGGATTGCATATATTGTCCAGTTGCCAGAAACATACAGCTAAGCTTTGTGTGACTATTGTAGTAGCTTCAGTGAGCTTTTGTTTGGAGAGAGCAAGTTTGCTTCGACTTCTCAGGCATACAAATTTTGTAGATGTTTGTAATTACATTACAGGCTTATTACTAAAGGTAAGCATATGATATTTGGTACAAAGATTTATTGAATCTTCATGAAATTTTAGGAAATGTTTTTGGAATTTTAGATACAGCTGTAGTCGCCATATAGGCTTAGCTTTACTGATAGAAATCTTAGCTGTTTGAGGCGAAATTTTGTTGAGCATTAAGTGTTACAATTTTTAAAATAGTATAAAATGTATTACAATAGGAATTTTAGAAATCTGAAGACAAGATGTGATAACAAAAAAGAAAACGGAGACGCAATGGGTTCAGTGTAGCTTCTGTGTGATTTGTTATCATGCTAAGTGCCAATGATAAGTGCTAGATGACTTACTCGCAAGAATTGTGACAGAAGATGAAACATGGCTCCTCCATTTTGGACCGGAGATAGAGGCAGACAATGGAGTGGCATCATGCAAATTCACCAAAGAAATAGAAATTCAAAAGTACAGCTTCGGCAGGAAACGTTATGGCTACTGTGTTTTTCGATTCAGAAAGACTCTTGCCACACGGGACCACCATTAATTCTGACGGGTAAGTTATGTTGCAACACTCAAGAAACTTCAAGTTAGACTGAGTCGTGTTCGACGACATCGGGAGAAGCAGGATGTTCTGCTATTGCACGACAACGCACAGCCATATGTCAGTCACAAGACCACAGACCAGATCAGAAAATTCGTATAGACAACACTGAAACAGCCGCCTTACAGTCCTGAACTGGCACCGTGCGATTACCATCTCTTTGGTAAACTGAAGGATCCCTTCGCGGAACGAGGTTAGAAGATGACTTCCTTGTGCACGCTGCTAAAGTGTAGCTCAGACGTGTTGGTCCAGACTTTTACCGTGCTGGTCTACAGGCCCTCGTTCCTAGGTTACGTAAGGCAGTTGAAAGGGGCGGGGATTATGTGGAAAAGTGACATTTTGTTCCTTAAGGATGCATCTACATTCTGTGAAAATAGCAAAGCTGCAGGATAAAAATATAATTTTTAAACAAGCGTTATGCATTACTTTTGGAGTTACCCTAGTAATATAGGCTATAGTAAAGTCCGTAATAAAAGTGTTCACCCTTTCAGGGCAAAGAAGATCCCTTTTCAATTTCAATTTTTACTTTGATTTCATTCTTATTATGTGTTGATATGTATTTCTGTGTTTTCGTGCTATGAATATTGGACGGAGTTACTATGTTTGAAGTCTTGTAACAACAAATGAGAATTTCATTTGACTTTAATGAATTTTTCCACAATTCTTCTACATCTCACGAAATTATCAATGCAATATCACGAAATTACCAAGGTTATCACGAAATAACCAACCTTTCAGCTTAAGTTGTAAAAGTGGTTTTTGGCACATATTCAAGAACGTATCCAATCTTTTATGTCTCCAGATTTGTACAGCAAGTTATCGTCTTTTAGATGAAAAAATCTGAATAAGGATATATTTACACGTTTGCATTTTAAATTAGTTTTCATGAATTTATCACGAAATTACCAATGTTTACCCTACTTATTGTCATTTTCAGGTGGTATTAAATCTAATAATAAAGCCTAGTCCCCATTTAATAGTCTGATAATAGGGTAATGGGCTGATAAACGACTGAGGGCTTGCTTGCCGCGAAACATTATACCACATCTTAGTTGGGATGCATGCGAATGGTACTAACTTACTTACTTACTTACTTACTTACTTACTTACTTACAAATGGATTTTAAGGAACCCGTAGGTTCATTGCCGCCCTCACATAAGGCCGCCATCGGTCCCTATCCTGTGCAAGATTAATCCAGTCTCTATCATCATATCCCACCTCCCTCAAATCCATTTTAATATTATCCTCCCATCTACGTCTCGGCCTCTCCAAAGGTCTTTTTCCCTCCGGCCTCCCAACTAACACTCTACATGCATTTCTGGATTCGCCCATACGTCCTACATGCCCTGCCCATCTCAAACGTCTGGATTTAATGTTCCCAATTATGTCAGGTGAAGAATAAAATGCATGCAGTTCTGAGTTGTGTAACTTTCTCCATTCGCCTGTAACTTCATCCCTTCTAGCCCCAAATATTTTCCTAAGAATCTTATTCTCAAACATCCTTAATCTAAATTCCTCTCTCAAAGTAAGAGTCCAAGTTTCACAATCATACAGAACAACCGGTAATATAAGTGTTTCATAAATTCTGACTTTCAGATTTTTTGACAGCAGACTAGATGACAAAAGCTTCTCAGCCAAATAATAACACGCATTTCCCATATTTATTTTGCGTTTAATTTCCTCCCGAGTGTCACTTCGATAATAATAATAATAATAATAATAATAATAATAATAATAATAATAATAATAATAATAATAATAATAATAATAATCATAGGTCTAATAATAGATATATAATACTGTGGTTTTAAGGCAAAGGATCAATTTTTTTTATACCGTCATTCAAACTTTAAATGCTCACTCCTGAAAAAGCGCAAGAAGTCACATATTTTGGCTTAGAGTCACAGAATAGTAGTAGTAGTAGTAGTAGTAGTAGTAGTAGTAGTAGTAGTAGTAGTAGTAGTAGCGGTGGTGGTAGTAGGAGTAGTAGTAATAGTAGTCGTGGTGGTGGTGGCGGTGGTGGTAAATATATCGGTATTTAATGGCAAGTATCTTACGAGTCCTAATAACAAAGACTTTTTTTCATCCATTGATGTTCTGGTAGATGTTATTCTTGTATTGATCCATGTATTTATTTTCTGATTTACCCACATTTCTTTTCTTCTTCCGGTTCATAACTGCGACAAGTGCCTTTTTAAATGTTACAGTAATTAGGCTATTTATTTCTGCTACCACGCTTCCTAATGTCTGTTATTCTGATGATGATGATGATGATGATGATGATGATGATGATGATGATGATGATGATGATGATATGTTATCTTAACAGATTTATCTTTTGTAGTGATTTAGTTACGATATTAGTGAGATTGACACTAATTCTTATTTATCAATGCACAGTTTCTTAATAGTAAGTTCTGTTTTGCAAAATGTTTATCAATTTCCGATAAAAACTATGGCATGCAAATTTTCTTTCTGGTAATCATTGCATCTTTTAATTTAGCAGTAACCTTGAGACATAATAAATACAGCTGACGCCACTATTAACATCTGAATAAATGAAACGTCATGGCTCAAAAAGCAAATAAGTTTCTAGTATCAAAGAGGCTGCAGCATGATTTAATACTGTTTCGCTACTGCTGGCCGATGAGTCACTTCGACCAGGATCCTGTGGGCTGTGCAGTAGAGGCGTGCGACCCTCGACTTTTCTGTTCGCTTCTAAGCGCTGACACTCTGGCATTCTGGGAGGCCTACGCGTAAACCTTGGCTGACGTTTCTTCGAAACAAAACTTCACACAAATTAAGTAGTCGATCTACCGTTTTACTTCAAACAGGTTTTTAATTCATCAAGCATCATTATTTAATGAGTGTGTACAAGTACATTTGCATATCTCTTTCGACAAAGTGTGAGTTTGACTTCTGTGGGGAAGTCCGTAATTCAGGATCTGTTATTAGTGATCGCATCTCAGCAGAGATACAGTATCATGGTTCGATCTTCGGTGTATTCTTTGATATTCATATTAAAATAATATGAAACACATTTTCATGAACCCAGTAAAGACAAAGATAAAAGTACTCAGTTTAATGTTGCATGAATGTGACGTTAATGGGTTCCAATCCTCAGGGGCATGGGTGGTTTTCCGTAGTAAATATGCTACCCTGTGTTTTCTTAGGTGAAGTTCCGGGTTGTGCTGACCCCACATCAGTGGATTCTTGTCATGCGTGGGTCTCATTATGAAGTTAAAGAAGGAGAAAAAATATAAATTTAAGGGTAAATCTCTGGAAATTAATAGAAAACCATCAGTAAATATAATTATATATTCTCGTCAGATATTTTTGTTTCTCATTTCATATTATTCCCTTCTTATGATGTCATTTCATAGACGGTGAATAACTTTGCCATTTAGTAAACATTAAGTTGGATGATGGGTGATATTTCTATTTTTTTTTTGCAAATTACATCGATTTTTTTGTACACATAGTCACGTTATAATAGACAAAGATATGTTGAAGTTTAATTTCTGTGAGTCGATTAGTTTCTGAGTTATGAACAAAATTATTTTGAAAAATTTGCCCAATTCAAAACGAAATGTTTGGTTCAATTTCAGGAAAATATTTAAATTTTTTGCAAGACCAGTGGCATATTTAGACAAACACCACGCATTAGTTTTCCTATATCTTTACTATAAAAGTGGGAAAAAATTTTATAACCACTGCATACCTGAAAATAGAAATTTTCCATTGCCATTATAAATATTTCATTTTTTATTTAAAAAATTATCCATTTAATCATGCGGCGTTTTGTTAAGCGCAGTGTATAGAACATCCAGTAAAAATTTCATGTTCCTAGCATCACAATTGTAAGAGTCTTTACACATTGAACCTAACGAAATGTGCTGAAAAAAATTGTGATAAAACTGCTTATAAAATTTGAATGGAGTTGAAGTTCAAGGGCGCAGACATTTATATATTGGGTAATTTCTATGCTTTCGAGCACCGCAGAGCATTGAAATTTGCTCAGTATACAAATAAGATATTTCTGATTCATTTTTACAAGAAAAGGAAAATGCGATTTTTGACTGGAAATGACCAAAATTCCACCCATCATTCCCGTTACTGAACAGACAGACTTTTTTCATTTGCAACTTAGAAGCCGGGAAATTTGTAGGTACAGTTACGGAAGAAAAAACTGGCCGATGAACAGCAAAACTCGTAATGTTACTTATGCCGGTTTTGTTGTGATTATCACAGTACAGAGTACTGTTTTCTCGAAGTTGCTGGACTAGGAGAGAAAGGCTTTCGTACTGTTTCTGTTCACATTCTATAAGGTTGAAACTCTCGTGTTTTTTGTGGATGTACAGACATTTGTTATTTAATTGTTTTTACCAGTACGGGGAATGTTATTGATTTTATTATCAACTCCTCTGTTCGTCTCTCTTTACTCTATAGACATACGGTACTTCATTTATTTATGGTTTATTTTTACTGTAATATCTTCCTGGAAAAACATACGACGAGGAGTAAACAAAATTGAGATAGATACAATACATACGAACTTAATGATAAGATGATATAGACGTGAACAGTTAGTTAAAGTAGAATAAATATAAATTGATTAAGGTAATCCAATACAAATTATATAAGTGAACATTCAGTTCAATTGAAATAAATAAATACCTATAGATTACTTTCAGTAAACAATTAGTAATGAGGGAAGAGAAACACAAATAGATTTGTTAGTTAGAAATAATTTTTGTGCAATTTAGGAAAACCTTTGATTATTATATAAGTGATTCTAGTGTTTATTAGAACCTATTTATTTATTATATTATTAAAGCTACAGGGTGCTACTCATAGACATTTCGCTAGCCCGGGCTACGAGCGTGCTAAACAGGATTCATATCATATCATATCATCATATATCATATATCATATCATATATATCGTATCGTATCATATCATATATCATATCATATCATATCATATCATATCATATCATATCATATCATATCATATCATATTTTATCTTATCTTATCTTATCTTATCATATATCATATAATATCATGTATCATATCATATCATATCATATCATATCATACCATATCTCATATCATATCATATATCACATCACATCACGTCACGCCACGCCACGCCACGTCACGTCACGTCACGTCACGTGTTTTATTTAACGACGCTCGCAACTGCAGAGGTTATATCAGCGTCGCCGGATGTGCCGGAATTTTGTCCCGCAGGAGTTCTTTTACATGCCAGTAGATCTACTGACATGAGCCTGTCGCATTTAAGCACACTTAAATGCCATCGACCTGGCCCGGGATCTAACCCGCAACCTTGGGCATAGAAGGTCAGCGCTATACCAACTCGCCAACCAGGTCGACCTCATATCATATATCATATCATATCATATCATATCATATCATATCATATCATATCATATCGCTGACACTGGTTTATGAATACGAAAAACGTTAGTTCGCTGATCATCCACCGAAAGCCCGCGCTAAGAATGTTTATGAATACGGCGCACAGTGTTTATTTTTGTTCTAAAAAAAGAAAAGAAAAATACATTCCTGAAGTAAAATAATGAATACTGAATGTTCTTTATATCACAAATTAAAATGTTCTTCTACCTAGTAGTTCTAGTTATATACATACAACAGTTTTCTTCTGGACTTAATAACCTATCCATAAACCGTTGACATTGATCACTGCATCCATTCTTCTACTTACAGAATTAACAAGGCTTTGGATATAGACCTACTGTATCTATCTGACAATGCAACATCATCCCAAACATCTGCAATGAGATTCCACAATTCATCTGCAATCCTAGGACACCGACTCTGTAGTTACACATTAACATTGCGTTGCACATCCGTACACACATTTTCTATGGAATTTAAGTCAGGACTTCTTGGCACCCATGGAACCTCTCGACATTGTCCCTGTGAATGTTGAACCACCGCTGCACGGCGACGCATGTGTGTACCGAAGACAAGTCATGTTGGAATTTTATTTTGTTTTCGGGCTTAAACACACGAACACTAGGTAGCATCACATTTTCCAGTTTATTGGTGTACTGATGCTCATTCATATGCCCATGAATCCTCCATAGTGCACCGCCACCATAACCAGAAATCCGTACCACACCGACACGGACAAACGACCACTGCGTTGTCTCTGGACCACATATTCAGGGTCAAATCTCTTGGATTGTTTCGGTCGATATACGTGCACTGGCCTGCTATAGTTCATAAACACATCATCCAAAAAGATGACCTCTTTCCATGGATAGTTGTATGAATTCGACAAAATGTGACACGATCAATTCGATGGTCTTCAGTCAGAACTTCCTTCACCGCTGTTCTTCTCAGCACAACGTTGGCACTATTGAGCCTTTTACTACCGTTCTGTTGGAAGCAGGAAATTCCCTGCCGGCCACAAATATTTTAGAAGTATAAAATGAAAGCACCTCGAACGTTCTATTAACATAAGATCTTGTTGTGGTGTTGATGTCTTGGGTCTTCAACTACCAGCTTTACGAGTTTTGTAACCTCGCTTTTGATAGTGCGCCCACCACCTGGACGCTGTTCTAGTCGCAACTCTACAGCGTTCTCCAGCTCGAGCCGTGCTAAATCGGCCTTCCTCGATCAGTGCAATTACTTTGGCTTTGACGTCCATATCTATGGAACTGAAATACTAATGATAATTTTTGTAGTGGTTGTGGCTATTTATAGACAAATTCTGTTAGTAGGCCTGGAAAGGGTCACGTGCCTAGGACTCTAGAAAGAATACGAAATATACAGTAGTCTTAAGCCATAAACATTGTATGTCTGTAGAGTCAAGACAGACGAACAGAGGGGATGAAAATAACATTAACAACATTCCTCATACCCGCAATGGCAAAACCAATGGCAAAACAACTTTCTGTATGTTGACTAAGACACAACAAACGTTGCAAATATACACATAGGCTCAGTGCCGGATTCAGGCCTAGGTAACTTAGACAGTTGCCTAGGGCGGCAATTTCCAGGGGGCGGCATTTTCTGTCTCTCTTTCTCTCCCTTTTTCATTTTTATTTTACAATGAAATTTATTTTTAAAACACATGTTGGTAAATCTTTCCTGAAGTTTCTTCTTGAACACCTTGTGGAAGTCAGATATTGTTTTGTCATCACATTGTCGCTGCCGTGGCAAGAGTGAAAGGAAAGTGTGCAGCTGCATAGTTATATTGTAATGCCGGTATCACATTATTATACTATGAAACTGCTTAAATTTAACTGCTTGTATGAACAAGAATGCAGTGTTGAAAATCAAATTGCATATTGTTGTTTATTAGCTATTTATCGCTATGAATAGTAACCACAACTCTCAGTTACATTCACAATATAATAGCCTATATCAGCGTTTCTCAAACTATGGTCCTTGGACCACCTGTGTCCCCGAGGTCTGCCCTTGTGGTTCTTCAAAAAGGGCAGAAGAAAAAATCAAATTCAAACGAATTGCGTATCACACTATCTGAAAATCTCAGAGTTTGGAAATGACACATGACAGTCACCTTTCACTTTTACTCCCAGTACTGACATTTTATGAAATTTATTACCCTACCTGTCTACCGAATTCCCACTCTACTCTCAGCAAAAAAGAGGGATTTAAAGCACTATGAACATTGTGTTTCTCGCCATCTTTTCCCTGCACATCAGCTGACGACATGTGGCTAAGTACATTCGAATATCTTCCAGATATATTCTCAAAACTAAACGAACTAAATCTCTCTTTACAAGATAATTCTTTGACTATATGAAAAAAAAAGTGTTCTGGAGGATACTTGGTTTGTGGGTCAGATCCGTAAAACAGAGGGTTTTTCACTATTTACAACCCTAGAGTCTTCTTTGATTGAAAATGATTTCGTTATTGGAAAGAAAATTATGCAATGACATACGTTCGCATATCGAAACTCTGAGGTCACAATTTGAAACTTATTTTCCATGTAAATATGACGAATTTTCATGGGTTCGCGATCCCTTGATATTGAAAATAACAAACTTTCGTTGAGTGAAAGAGAACAGTTAATTGAACTCTCGACTTAAAATGAAATTCCAAGCAGAAAGTATGGTTAATTTCTGGACCTCAACACAAGTGAAAAGAGAATATATTGAACTGTACAGTGGTGCTTTACAGATTATAATTCAGTTTGCTTTTACGTATCTGTGTGAGAAAGGGTTTACATCATTAACTCTAATAAAAACAAAGTACCGAAATCGACTCTATAATATATGTAACGATCTCTAACTTAAGCTTACCAGCATATATCAAAATATAGAACAACTGCGCAAGAATCAGCAGGCTTATCCATCTCATTAATGAGAATACCAACTATATTTATTTACTTATTTATTTATTTTGTTTAGTTAATAAGTCAAAGATTGTCCAAACTCTAATACCTTGATTTATTAAAAATCTAAAATGAATTTTTTTCTATTAACTTTAACTTAATTAGTTAATACTAATATAAAGTTAAACGAAGTAAATTAATTTTAATTAATTAATTCAGTTTAAAATATACTGGTATTAAAATATGCTTTGCTTTCAAAGGGAACAAGAGTAAGGTGGTCCTCGGAACTATTCTGACTTAAAAAAGTGGTCCCCACTTCAAAAAAGTTTAAGAAACACTGGCCTATATCATTAACAATACTATTTAATCACTTTTCAGTATGTTCACTATATAATCGATTTGAAAGGTTTATTCTGTAAAGAGTTGGAGTTTATTTTTCAATTTATTTTATACCCCTGTCGAAGTAAGAAATACTCGTAAAAATTATACACCAACAGAAACCATGCTTTAAAAAAACCACAGCCTGCCTTTCAAAAGTAAATTTTGTTTCAACAATGAATAAGTTTGAGTATTATGTTTCTTTGCTTCGAGTCTGATATGCTTCGTCAGATCGACTTTGATAATACCATCATTGCTTTTTCTGTGAAGAAAGTCCGAAGAAAGTCTTTATAATTCACAAGTAAGATGCATGTATTTTGATTTCAGTAATTTACTGTTTTCTGAAGTCTGCCTGGTTGGCGAGTTGGTATAGCGCTGGCCTTCTATGCACAAGGTTGCGGGTTCGATCCCGGGCCAGGTCGATGGCATTTAAGTGTGCTTAAATGCGACAGGCTCATGTCATTAGATTTACTGGCATGTAAAAGAACCCCTGCGGGACAAAATTCCGGCACATCCGGCGACGCTGATATAACCTCTGCAGTTGCGAGCGTCGTTAAATAAATCATAAGATTTAACATTTTGTTTTCTGAATTGTAACATTTCATTTAAAAATAACTGTCCATAGCTGTCCATAAACTGTTTGTGGGATTTGGGGACGGCAAAATCTAGCACTGCCTAGGAGCGGCACTATACCTAACTCCGGCTCTGCATAACCTACAGAATACTGTGAATGTAAATAAAACCATTCCGAAAGCCAGTCTCTCTAAGGGACGAAGTGAAAAGCGTTAATGTATCCCATGAAGTTATTTCTATTCACTACATTATACACCAACAGAAATTATGTGCAAAACAAATCAAAATGGTGTTATAGAAGTAGTCCAGTTGGAAAAACCACCATTGTCAATTTAAGTTTTTCTTGATAAATGCTATAGCGAGTAAGGCGATGTCATATTGTAGTAAAGTATGGTGACTTAGTCGTGGCAAATTATTGAATAGGTTCTTTGAACTGAGGGAGGAAACATCATCGTTCACTGAGGAAGAATAAAAGTCTGTATCATAAGTGAAGAATGAAAAAATGGATTTTTGAACTTGCCTTCTTAATGGAATTATCTGAATTCTTTAAATTGTTTTCTACATGGTAACAACAAGATTATTACACAGTTATATGACAGAGTGAAGGCGTTTAATATAAACCACCTTTAATTATGGAACGTTAGCTTAACTAAAAGATAAGTTACAGCACATTTTTCAATATTAACAACGATATAGGCATACTAGTTTCTTAAGACTTTGGATTTCGAAGAATATATTCACACATCATGACGATCTGCACCAGAAATTTGATTCGAGATTTAAAAACTAGGAAAATTTTCAATTTGATATTCAATTAGTATTTGTAATTAGAACTTATTGATTTACTTTACGATAGTGAATTGAAGGATAAAAATCAAAACAAAAGAAGTTATCTGACTTTTATATGAACTTTCCATGTCTTAGATTTCCCCGATTGTACAGACATCCTTTTTCGGATTCACGTAGGCCATCTGTGCGAACAGTAATTTTTTTCCTATGATGAAGATAAACAAGCCATGTCACGGAAGCCAATTATCAGATCACAACTTAAAATGTGCTGTCACATTATGCACTATAGAAATAATAGTTCCAATCGTTGAGAAATTGCTGAGGAAAAAGAGAATTAAAAAAATCCCGAAAAATCAGTGCTAATGCCAGTGTTGAGTGGACTGAATGGAGTTAAATTTCTGCATTATTATTCCTAGGATTTTTATGTGTTTTCTTCAACATTTTCCTTAACAGAAGCAGTTTACACATTTACAGTAACTGTCATGCATTACCCGAATAATTAACATGAAATGTGTATTACATTTCTAAAAGTAATTATAAAATTTATTAACTTCTAACTTTGTTGAAAAAAGGCTACAATGTTTCTTTTTTTTTTTCAAATTGCTTAAGATAGTTCATTTAGTTATTTCTATTCAGCCCGTATCTTTTTTCATCAGAAAACAATCATAAACCTATGTAGTAAATTCATATTTTGGTCCCGCCGCTGAACGTCTTACCTGCCCTGCTACGACTTTCCGCGGGCGAGCGGGCAAGGCTTGATGACGACACAGTGCTCTGAGTTGGGGACCAATGCTCTATAACTGTGATAATCACAACAAAACCGGCATAAGTAACATTACGAGTTTTGCTGCACATCGGCCAGTTTTTTCTTCCGTGACTGTACCTGCATAGAGGAGAGGTTGAAAATACTCGAGGAGTAATAATTATTCATACATTGCCAATATTTAAGGCCATTTTTGTTTTAATTTAATTTTACATAACAATGGAAATTAATAATATATTCAAATTCTTAAGTCGGTAGAACTTATTATAATAGAACCCTTCAAAACGCAAAAGGCAGATTTTTATTTCTGTTTTTAAGTACCGGAAAGAATAAATAATATCGATTTACCCCTACTTCTTAATAATGATAAAGTTCCATTCTGACTTCCTCTTGGTGGGAAATGGTAGCGAACACGTACTTGTATGTGGCTAAAGCGGTTCTGGAGATTGGATGATCACTGGATGACTGGTGTTTGTGACATTGTAGACTGTGGGTTTGGATATTTGTAGGTTATGATGTGTATGAAATAAATTAAAGGTAATTATGCACGTTGTATTATTAATAGTTATTTTCTTTGTATCATTTATGTTATGTTGCGGGTTGCACTGGTCCGCTGTCGCTAAGGAGTAATGATATTATGTTGTTGGTTGCATCGGTGCGCTCCCACTATGGAATAAGATCCACGGTGTGTATTACAGAAATTGTAACGGTAGGTGCCCACTTAAATGTTTCACGTTAGAAAATTGTAGATATCGTCACAATCACTGAGACAAGAAGGAAATTACAAGGATAATTGATATTGTGAAATATTAGGGCATTCTAAAACTAATGGCAACATAGTTACTCTTTCACTCTAAATACATGTATTTAAGTTACTTTTGACATTATATGTTTCAAATATCCCCTGCCATGTGAACAATACGTTGTCAAATCCTTAGAAAATGGTGGACTCCATCTGCAGCATCATTTCTGGATAGCTCTGTCGCAGATCGAACTAAAGCTCTTTGGATGCCAATTCTTGATTGAAAGCGAATGCCTCGCTTCCATCCATCTTGCAGTACTTCGGTATGGCAGGACTTCTTTCCCACAAGTTTCTTGAAGTCCACACTTGTAGAGTAATGGTTAACGCATCTGGCCACGAAACCAGGTGACCCGGGTTCGAATCCCGGTCGGGGCAAGTTACCTGGTTGAGATTTTTTCCGGGGTTTTCCCTCAACCCAATTTGAGCAAATGCTAGGTAACTTTCGGTGCTGGACCCCGGACTCATTTCACCGGCATTATCACTTTCATCTCGTTCAGACGCTAAATAACCTGAGATGTTGATACAGCGTCGTAAAATAACCTACTAAAAATGTTTCTTGTAATGTCGTAAATCACCGATTTGCACTTTTTCCTTTAGCAACCTGGATTTAATGAAGCACCTTTCTTTGTACCTACTGAACAATTTTTAGGGCTGTATTACTTACTACAAATCAGACATAGTGACAGTATTTACAAAATATGGTTACTTCGAGGCTTCCAATATTGCAGGTTTATGAAAGAATCGCTGCTCTGTTACATAGGCTATTACAAGATTCCAATGACCACCGCTAGGAGCACTGATTTACAGCATTGTTGTCATTACTTTTCGAATGCCCTTGTATGTAATGATCTACGGAGTAGTGTAAACTGAAAGGAGATCTATAAATCGTAGTTTATCCATCCAAAGAGATTCCGATTCAATGAGAAATGTATTAAATAAAACGATGACATGACCAAACTGCACTAACCACCTACAGCACTAATTAAATCCAAAACAAACTTGAAATGACTAACTCTCCACACAGTAAATGTATAAAATGCTATTAGCAGTTCCTGCAACTATGAAAATGTCAGTTAACGACCAATAGCAAAAGTATAACTTTTCCACCCTACAAGACTAAACAGAGCTAAGAAATTAGAAATGGAGTGCGACAAGACGTCTCTGTGTCTCAAAAGCGCCTGTAAGACTGTAAAGACTGTCAAATGGGAACCCACGTTTCTAGAAATTGAATGCAAATGTTTAAAAGTTTAAGTAAGGACACATCACATTTTAGAAATAGAATATAAAAATATATATCAGATTGTAGTATCCTTTTTTACAAGAAAAACAATTGGAAATTGGGATTGGTGCCAAAATATTGAAATTCCACGAAATTCAAACGTGATATAGGGAGAGCAGAGAGCACGAAACTCCTGCACACGTGTTGGGTGCCAGTCTGTCTGGAGAGATACTGCGCAATAATAGTCAGTCACAATCGAATTCGAAGCACGTTGGCACAAGCTATGAGAGATCATGGCTGCACCGTCTATGAGGAGGTTTCTGGTCTCTCAAAAAATAGGAGTAGGTACATAGATATAATTGCGTTTAAACCAAACTCCAAATCCGGAGTAAGCCTGAATCCTACAGTTCGGTTTGAGTCTCATAGTGGCCAGCAAGAAGTTAATTTTGAGAAAAAAGAATCTACATAATATACAGGGTGATTTAGGACTTTTGCAACAAACTCTGGGAATCGATATATCTCGCAATAGGGATCATTTTTCGTAAGAACAACCCACATTCTCCGATGCCTCGTGTAGGAGCTATGCGACATCGAAAAAGAAGATAGGTTTTAACGACATTTACAGTCAATTATGAAGTGAATTATTCATTCATTTCTTCAAGTACCCTTGCGGGCAGGTTACAAGTTTCCTGTCATTTTGCTGCCCCGTTTTAATGGAGCGTTCTTCGGAACACGCTTCCTCTGCTCATGGAGGATGTATCCTTCACGATGTGAGGGGACATGTGATTCAACATAACGTTCCAATGCACTTCAACCTGGTTGTACGAGCACATCTGAACAACATCTACGAGGAGCAATGGATAGGGAGAGCCGGACCTGTTGCGTGGCCAGCGTGATCACCTGACTTCACGCCCTTAATCTTTTTTTTTTCCTTTGGGACATGTGAAGTAAGAATTGACAACAGAGAGGAATCAACTATGCGAGCATTAGCTGCTTTTGATCAAATTCGACACAGGCCGATAACCACTGCTACGAAGGTGTATTTCGGCCTGGGTAGCGTAGTCGGTATAGCGCTGGCCGTCTGTGCTCGAGGTTGCGGGTTCGATCCCGGCTCAGATCGATCGCATTTAAGTGTGTTCAAATCCGACAGGCTCATGTCAGTAGATTTACTGGCTTGTAAAAGAACTCCTGCGGGACAAAATTCCAGCACACCAGCGACGCTGATATAACTTCTGCAGTTGCGAGCGTCGTTAAATGAACCATAATTTAATTTTAAATTTTTAACGACTGTGTATTGAAAGTAATCAGGTTCAGGGTAGACACTTTGAACATCTGTAACGTGTCAGCAAACATACTTGAAGAATAATTCATTTCATAATTGTTAATGTCACCAAAACCTGTCTTTTTTCGATTTCGCTTAGCTCCTAAACGAGGCATCGGATAACGTGGGTTGTTTTACGAAAAATGATCGTCATTGCCAAATCTATCGATCCCCAGGGTTTGTTGAAGAGGTCCTGAATCATCCTGTATAGCGACGAATATGGTTCCACAATTGATTATAACAAACTAAAATAGAATCTAGACAATTTGACAGTAACGGGGTTCATGGTTAGAGCACGGAAAACCCTTCCAACATTTTTTGCTAATTTCTGGACATCAATGGGATTAGAATAAAGCATTCCTCTTTAGATTAGCCATTATCGCTAATAAGGGTGACTGTTTCATTTTTAAGAAGTGATCTTTATGGATTTAACAATTGCCATAATATGTTTTACTTAAGGATTGATTGAAGATTGTAATAATAATTATAATTTTAAAAATTGTAAATTTCATGTTTTGGTTTATAAACAAAACAAATTGAAGGACTGTGTTCAGTTCCCTGTAGGAAAGTTGGAATTATTTTGCGGAAAAATGATTTCATAATACGATTCTTGCTTTAGAAATTGAACGTACTAAAAGTCCAATCCTTAACAGCCGACGATAATGGTTGAATGTGCTTATGATTGTGACGAGAAGGAGATTAAGAATGGAATTCCATTTATTGTTTCCTTTATTCCTTTAAAAATTCACCGACACAGAATGAAAAAAAACCTTTAAAAAAATATTATTTTTTGAACTAGGCAATAAAGTTCCAAAAGAGAACCCACTTATATGACGGTGTAAAATCATATTAAACCTTCGCTTTATGACACGAGAGGAAGGAACACATACAGCGAAGATAACCTTGGAAGTGTGTAAAGCTGTTCTCGTCTGTGTTAAACTGAATTGCGCACTTTTCTAATGACTTGTTTTACATTCGCATCAGTAGACCAGAAACAAAAGCATTGGGATTCTTTTCGTAAGGAGCTCTGGCTGTGGATCGGAAGTACATTCTGGGAAACAAATATGTTCCCTGATGTGCAATCGCTTTAGGATTTTAGTTTTCAGACGAGAGTGTAATGATTTGTTGTCATTCTTATTATGGGTTTAGTGGCAGAAGAGATAAAATTCAACAATATAAACATTGCAACATACGTCCCTTCTTTATACAGCTCTTGTAAGATACCATCGATCTGTTTGGCAGTTATAACGCATATGTTTCGTAAGTTTTAGTATAAAGTGTAATGAACTATACTTGCACGTAATGCATGCACACCTAACTTGATTGTGGGCATGTTACAATAATAAATGAGAGGTGTCATAGCAAACTCTGCAATCTCCACTTTTTTTTTCATTCTCCATGTTTTCATTGCTATGTATTCTTCAGAATCCATTCTTTCAAATTATGTATTCGTTTCATGATAATTTCATCAGCAGCCCATTGAAAATAGAGTTAAAAATCAGTCTTCACTGCAGACCCTGCAAGCTCCATTTGCTTTTCCGTAGCAAACTCAATAATCTCCAGGATACCAATAGCGTGCCGGTACTGTAGTCACGTGATATCACATTAATTGTTCTTACAGTCTGCTTAGCATGGTTAGTAAACCATGCCAAACAAAACATTAAGTTAGTATTTCCAGTCGCAGGTCATTCATTATACCTTCAGACCGTGTTTTTAGCAATAACGAGAAAGGAATTTGGAAAATCGACACTAACGTTAATTCTACGCATTTTCAAACCATCATATCAAAGTATGAAACGTCGACAAATAACGTTTCTGTCAATTTAAAGGAAATTGAAGTTGTGAAGTTAACACATACAGGATTTTTCAAAAGTAAGAGGTGACTTTAATTGCTCACATCTTCTTCATTTTCTACATAATCTTAAAAATTCTGCCACTGGCTTATTGCACAAAAAAATAGATTTTTTGCATCACCGTAGCAACGAGTTTGTTTCTGATTTTTCTGGTGATCGCGTTATCAGTAGGCACTTTCCTGTAACTTGGTCTTTGGCCTGTAAAATCACGAGATAACCTATCATATTATTGGTTGTGGGACTACCCAGGGTGCTAATTAACATTTCCGGTGAGGAGGGGATAGAATCCTAGATAAAGAATACCATACATAAAATTATTATTATCCTCATTCGATACGACTCAACGCTTGGTCGCACTGAGTTGCTTGGCTTGCATCTTTATTTTAATAATTATATCCATGAACAGGCTTAAGATAAGATGTGTAATTCCTAAGTTATTGATTGTTGTCAGCTTACTGGCGATGATAATACATCAATATTATTTTATTTGCTTACTGTATACTGTACTTTATAAAGTATACTCGTATTAAAACAATTTTATTTTGTGATGGGGGAATAGAAGTTATCCCTGGCAGGGATGTTACTGTAAATTTATGAGAGGGGATAACTTTCCAACATGAGGGGATCTCCCCCATCCCCCCCGTTAATTCACACCCTGGGACTACCTGAAATAAAGGATATTCTTGAGTTAACCTACAACAATTGATGAGTTGAAAAACTCTATCGCACATACTCTGGTAGATATTCCAGAACACGAACTCACAACAGCTATAGACAGCATTGAAGTGATGCTGTTACTTGTACGAGAACAAAATGATGGACACACACATCTACGATTAATTATGGTAAAGGATGGTGATGCAAAAAGAACCTTATTTCTTCTGTAATATGCCAGTGCCATAATTGTGTAGAAAATATGAGCAATGAAGTAACGTCTTACTTTTGAAAACCCCTATATTTTGGTTGAAAAAATGTGGAACATATTACACTGAAGGGTAATTTTTGCATTTGTGTGTGTTCGTCTAACAGTGAAGTTCAAATTATTATTATTATTATTATTATTATTATTATTATTATTATTATTATTATTATTATTATTATTATTATTACTTTCTCGAACTTTCTTTATCCGAAATTCGGTATTTAATGATTATCTGATATAGAGTATTTCTAGGGTGACCAGATTCACATCGATAAAAAAGAGGACACAAAGCTTAAAAAAGGTAAGACATTGTTCGAAAACAAGAGGACAGAAAATATGTACTTAGATTCAGGCTTAGATCTATATTATACTTTAAATTACGTCAATATCTATTTTATTAAAAAATACTTACGGTACAGATTTAGGCTTATATCATACTCAAAAGTATGTTAATATCTATTTTATTACAAAATAATTATGATAAAATTTAATAATAACAATACTAATAATAATAATAATAATAATAATAATAATAATAATAATAATAATAATGATTTACATTTAAAATATGAAAGTCAAGAGAACTATAATATTAAAGAGGACAGGAAATATCTATTTAGATTTAGGCTTAGCCCTATGTTATACTTAAAATGATATCAATTTCTATTTTATTACAGCATACTTATGACAAAACTTAACAGTATAAAATTATTTTACAGTTACCTATATTACCTACCGAGCCTCTCGTGTAGGGGCAGTGAGGGTTATATTATGATCGTTGGCAAAGAGTATATTCCGTCGATGCTGCTGCCACCTACAGACAAATTATTCGAAAAAGGCTTCAAATCAGGTGATTTCAAAATATCAGGCATAGGTACAAGTTACGAAAAGGAGGACATTTCTTGATTTTTTAAAATCCGACCGGACCCCGGACAAAGGCCTAAAAAGGAGGACATGTCCGGACAAAAGAGGACGTCTGGTCATCCCAATTATTCCTCAATAATTGATGTGTTCAAAACACTGGAAATAATTTTACAATTTTTCAGCATAACTGACATGTACACTTTCGTTTTATATGTACAGTACTTCTTAAAGTTTTCGTTAATAATAACAATTGTTATAACTGTGAAGTGCTTTCATATACAGAAGCTACTAAACTATACGTGTTTGTATTCAATTGAGTAGATAGTATACTTATATATCTTCAGCTTTGCATTATTTGATATCATAATCTGATGGGTGGATAACACTAATGATAATTTAAGTTTCTCACAAACTGGATACGAAAATTTCGAATTTAATTCTACAATATTCTTGTCTATATGTGGTTACTGAGTAATCATAATAGCAAGAGATATTCGCTTCAGTAAACTCAGATGATACAAGCCGTTAGGTACACACTCAACAGTGAATGTATTGAGAATATGTTTGACATCATTCTAAGTCTTTAAAACATCTACTACTGCTATTATATTCCGATTGACAGCCAATTAGAAATAATATTTTCAGTTTATCTTGTGCTGCGTCATTTGTCTTATTTATTTTTGCGTAATGGATTGTGTAATTTAGTTCTTCTGGATGCACAGTCTATATATGGTATAAGTGTATTGTAGGCAGCATCTCTCTTGACAGGAATTGACATTACATACAATTTATTTTTAGTAAAACCTGATGTTTTTATGTATATGCTGGAAGGCAAGGCGGCATTAAGTAGCATTACATCACTTGATTAACGTCCTGTACTTAGCAGTTTCAGTGCAATGCAAAAACACCATTTGATTTAGCCTTTCACAGTGATATGCTACAATCGAGCATAAGCCGCTTCGGATATGAGTAGCTGTATGGCTTATTATAAAAATTATTACACGCAGATTCTCGTTCAAAAGTGTTTAATAAATGGTAGCATATCCAGCTACAAGTATTGAGGAATCGGGTTACATTCCGGGCGTGAAACTGAAGATTTATTTTCTTCTATACAGGGTGAATAGTAATTAAACCGACAAACTCCGGGAGGTTGTATGGGACACCAAAACAAACGGTTTTCTCTAATGTTATATTTTCCTCAGAGGCTTTATTAAACCGGCAGAAGGGGTATGCGTTCTTCAGTTCACAACGACTCTACGAATTCACATTTTGTTGTACGCCTTGACCCAGTGCAGTGCTTTTTAAACTGACCTGGTGGCTCGGATATTTGCTGCAGCAGGGGAAGTTAAAGATAATCCTGAAGTCTTTCACCGCGTTAGACAGTCCATGTCTTACCGACGTAATGTTTGTATGGAGATATTTTTGAACATCTTTTGGAGTAATTTTGGTTTGTAAATGTTTTATAAGAGACTCAAGCAATAAAGCATGGCAATGTTTGTGTTACATTAAGATCTGGTGTCTTCGCGAAATAGCGCCCCACAGCACAATATGACATTAGATAAGTGTTTTCTTTTTCTTTGGTGTCCCATACAACCTCCCGGAGTTTGTCGGTTTAATTTCTTTTCACCCTGTATGTACACTACCGGTCAAAACTTTTCGAACACCTATCACAACTATGGATTTGTGGTTAAAACAGGGATTTCGTTTTAAAAATTCTATATCATATTGCTAGAGAGAGAAAATGTATTTTGTTGATCTAGGCCTATTTAGTTTTTCCAATGTTTTTGTACATTGAAATAAAGTATAATATAATAATTGTTTTCATAGCTGATCGAAACCTTTGACCGGTAGTGTGTGTGTATATCTTTGTTCGTCTTATATTGTAGTCTTGTGCCGTGCTGACCATAATAGCTATGAAATTCTTTTATTTTTGTTAAATCTACTATTGGATCAAAATCCTAAGAAAGAGGACGGAACGGATCTAAGAGACCAGTACTTGATAACAATTGATGACGCTGATGGCGGATTTAAATATAAAATTTTCATGGAAGAAGACCTATAATTGCCTAAGAATCTTAAGTAGCTCATTTGCTACATGGTAGTACTTACTTACTTACTGGCTTTTAAGGAACCCGGAGATTCATTGCCTCCCTCACATAAGCCCGCCATTGGTCCCTATCCTGAGCTAGATTAATCCAGTCTCTATCATCATATCCCACCTCCCTCAAATCCATTTTAATATTATCTTCCCATCTACGTCTCGGCCTCCCCAAAGGTCTTTTCCCCTCTGGCCTCCCAACTAACACTCTATATGCATTTCTGGATTCCCCCATACGTGCAACATGCCCTGCCCATCTCAAACGTCTGGATTTAATACATGGTAGTGGTAGGCCTAATATAATATAATATAATATAATATAATATAATATAATATAATATAATATAATATAATATAATATAATATAATATAATAATATTAATGATAATGATAATGATAAAATAACGGTAGTACTAATAATAATAATAATAATAATAATAATAATAATAATAATAATAATAATAATTTTGTGAATTTAGATCTCTTAGCTTGTTTACAACTTCAAATAAATTCATAGGACGTTCGACATCTCAGAGTTCTCTGCGTTTAAAATTTTGTGTTATTTGATGAGTTCACGTGTATGTTTCAGTTTCGTTTTTCTTTTTCTTTTATTCTTAAAGTTGTGACAATTTTTAACTGGTTTATCCTAGGTATGATTTGAGGCTTTCTCGACACTGGTTCGTAATGATGGTTTCGCGAGCTGTCAGCCGAGTCAAGTTGTTGAAATTCTCCATACTTTCGGCTGCTTAGTACACAGCTCCGCCGATTTAGTAGAATGCGTTTGAGTCTAAAGTAAGCAGAAAACAGTACAACGTGGTTGTCGTTGTGACGAGAATCCAAGCCCCCGCATACCGGCAAGGCATCATGTCACAAAACGTTCACGTTTCAGTATTTATGGCATGGTAAATTTTATTCAACGCCTTGAAAACAGCCTAAATATTCAGGATATTACTGGAGAGTTTAACGTAATACTTATTGATTTACAAACTTATTTATTTATTATTTATTTACTTTTTACCTATTTGTTTGTTTGTTTGTTCGTTCGTTCATTTTTTATTGTATTTTATATATACAGATATATTCTAGGAAATAAAATTAATTTGAATTAACGATGCATTAGATTCACTTTTATAATGAATTAACAATTTTATTCTTAAATACCCATTCCCATATGATCGATGTTTTCCTGCCCATAATATTTCTCGACTTTAATGCTCTACCAAGACCAGATTATGTCACGATGCTTACCGATCGCAGGGGACTTGCTCCGCGTGTTATATCTAACAATAAGTAGGTGAACGTTGACTTTCTCGTATATCGAAGGAGCAGTGCAGTTTGGAGAATTTCAACAACTTGACTCGGCTGTTAGTCCGCGAAACCATCACTGAGGATTACCCTAATCCAAAAGTAGTTTATCCTTCTTTTCCATTCTTTATTTCTGCTTCGTTCAAGCATTCTCTCACTTCCTTTTTCTTTCTTCGTTCAAGCATTCTTTCGCTTTCTTTTTCATTCTTCATTTAATTATTCTCTCTTTTTACTTTACCTTACTGTTGAAAGCGTTCTTTCGCATTCTTCTTTCTTCTCCTTCATTAAAGCATTCTTACACTTCCTTTTCTTCCCCCATTCAAGCATTCTTCGCTTTCTTTTTCTTTCTTTGTTCAAGAATTCTTTCGTTTTTCTTTTCTACCTCCATTTAAGCATTATTTCGCTTTGTTTTCTTTCTTCCTTCATTCAAGCATTTTCTCGATTCCTTTTTCCTTCTTTATTCAAGCATTCTTTAGTTTTCTTTCCCTTCTTCATTTGAGAATGCTCTTATTTTTTCTTTCCTTCTTCATTCAAGCATTCTTCGCTTTCTATTTCCGTCTTCATTAAAACATTCTTTCGCTTTCTTTTTTCTTCTTTATTCTAGTATTCTGTCGCTTTCCTTTTTCGCCTTCATTCAAGCATTCTTCGCTTTTTTTCTTCTTTGTTCATGTATTCTCGCTTTACTTTTCCTTTTGCATTTAAGTATTCTTTCGCCTTGTTTTATTTCTTTATTCAAGCATTCTTTCGTTTTCTTTTTCCTTCTTCATTCAAGCATCCTGTCGCTTTTTTCCATCTTTATTCAAGCATTCTGTAGCTTTCTTATTCCTTCTTCATTAAAGCATTCTTTCGCTTTTTTTTCCTTCATAATTCAAAAATTCCCTCGATTTCACTTTCTTCTTCTTTCAAGCATTCTCTCGGTTTCTCATTCCTTCTTCATTCAAGCACTGTCACGTTTCATTTTCCTTCTTCTTTGAAACATTATTTCTCTTTCTTTTTTCCTTCTTCATTCAAGCATTATTTCACTTTCTTGTTCCTTCTTCATTCAAGCCTTCTCTCACTTTCTTTTTCCTTCTTCATTTATGCACTGTCATGTTTTCATTTTCCTTCTTCTTTGAAACATTATTTCTCTTTCTTTTTTCCTTCTTCATTCAAGCATTTTCTCGCTTCCTTTTTCCTCCTTTCAAGCATTCTCTCGCTTTCTTTTTCCTTCTTCATTCAAGCACTATCACGTTTACATTTTGCTTCCTCTTTGAAACATGCTTTCTTTTCCTTTTTTCCTTATTCATTCAAGCATTTTCTCGCATTCTTTTTCCTTCTTTGTTCAAGCTTCCTCTTACCTTCTTTTTTCTTCTTCATTCAAGTACTGTCACGTTTTCATTTTTCTTCTTCTTTGAAACATTCTTTCTCCTTTTTCCTTCTTCATTGAAGCATTTTCTCGTTTTCCTATTCCTTCTTCATTCAAGCTTTCTCTTGATTTCTTTCTTCTTTATTGAAGCATTCTTTGGCTTTCTTTTTCTTTCTTCGCTTTGTTTCCTTTTCTCTCATTCTGTGTGTGTTCTTTTCTTCTGGATAATTTAATGAATGCTCCACAGTATGGTACATTAAACCTCGTGTTGCGTGTTCTGCACGATGTACTTACAGTACTTCTAATCAAGCCCGTTACGAATTGCGCTTTGTTTTCGAAATTACAAGTCTCTCCTCTCTGTCCTTTACATGTAACGAAGAAGATACTCGTCATTACTGCCATTTCTTTTCCACGCGTATTATTTATCGTGATCCCATTGTTGTTCTGGCTTCTACTTCATAAATTAAGATCCCGAAATAGTAGTACTTACAACGTGAACCAAGTCATCCGGCATAAAATGAATATGAGTCACAGAGTTGCACGCCGACTTCGCTTTTTGTAGAATATGAAGAAACCCGGAAGATGAGAGCGTCTCCAGGCATAAATAATATGACACCACAAGGTGTATGCGGATCTGGTGAATAATAAACTGTGCAAAACAAGGTGCTCCCTGTAATTCGCGTTGAATATATAACCATTATCCTTGTAATAATCATAATCATCATCCTAGTCATCCCTAACCAGCTTCAGGGATTATAAACATTGTGGTCCAAAGCTGTTATTGCAATAGACTTGATCTTCCCATACTTCTATTATGTTGTTGGTGAATGTGACTAGCTTCTTCAGAATGCGGACTTCTTGCATCTTTTGACACATTCATGTTATTTATCGTATTTCGTAATTGAAGTTATTCTTGTAACATCATTTATCTCTTTACCTTAAAATCTATACGAAGTAATTGGTCTTACAATCAGTTATTATTTCAGACGCTTGATATGTTTTCTTGTTGATGGATATATGTTCCCAATGTTCGGTTTATATATATATATATATATATATATATATATATATATTATATATATATATATATATATATATAGGTTTTAAGGGCTTGGGGCTCGGAGCTCGGGGCTCGGGGCTCGGGGCTCGGGGCTCGGGTCAACATGGGATTTAGGAATGCCACTCAGTTCATCCGTTCGACTTGCAATAGCATAGCCTATAGCAGGGTTACAGAACTGGCGAGAGAGGGGTGGAAAGCATGGGGAAAGCGTTGGTTCCCCGTCCACAGTCCACTGGCGTCACTGTGCCCCGTACGCAATCACATAACACAGTTACTGAATACAAATCCCTTCCCTACCAAGTCAATGACGCGGGGGTCGAAGGAAGGAACGTTTCCAATGAGTGACGCAACGCCACAATTGTCGCTCTGTTCTGCAAGCCTGGCCTATAGGATGCATAATGGGTCAATGTGATTCTGCACTATTGCCTCCGTAAATGTGGGCATCCGAGTCAACAGAACCTCAAAGGACTACAAATGCTTGCGAGGCATTTCATTTTAAGTTAAATAATAATTTTACAAGCCCACATCCAAACATATATGCATTTTTTGATATTCTAAAAGGAGTATAGACAGAGAGACTTATATTAACATAAGAAGCTGCAATTGCCAAAAGAAAACCGCTCGGCGAAACATTAAAAAAAACGAGATATTTTGATAGGTGTATTATTAAAATATAAGACTGGAGTAATTTTTAGATTAGGTTATGTAAAACGAGCAGCCTATCATTGCAAATCTTTACAATTAAAACAGTTACATGATTTTAATTTTCACCAACATTTTTAACCTCACCAACAAAATAATTTTGACCAAAATTCGTAACCATACCAGCAAAATTAATGCTGTTAGTCCTAAGTCTGTAGAAAATGGGAAAGAAAATGTTTGAAATTGTTTCTGCTCAACGAGAATGAACGATTTAAAATTTTTTATGCTCAACGTAATGAACGATTTCAGATTGTTTGTGTTGTACTCGAATAAGAAATAAAGATTGTTCAGGTATATTGTGCTCAATTCATATGCGCCCCCTTATACACAAAATGCACGATAACCCAAGATGGATGTGTGAAGCTAACAACTCTAATGCTCCAAACGTTATGGTGTGGTGTGAAATGCTAGGTGATTATGGTTGTGGGACCATATTTATTTGGTGTAAATGTATACCAACATACATATGGGAAATTGCTGGACAGAACTGTAACGGAGTTCCTATATGATTTGCCACTGAACAACGGGTAAGAATATGATTTCAACAAGATGGGCCCATGGCACATTATGCTCTAACTGTTCGCCAGAAACTAAATGAGATTTTCGGTGTGCATTGGGTTGAACGAAGTGGACCTCAGTCATGGCCTTCACCAGAACTCACACCCCTTGATTTCTTTCTATGGGAATTTGTGAAACAGCATATTTTTCAGACAGAACCTACATCTATAGATGACTTGAAACAAAGGATCGCACATGTTATCCAGCACATCCCACCTGCAACACTTTTAAGCGTGACAGAAGAATGGCAAGATTGAGTGAGGCACTGTCTTCAAGTAAATGGAGCACATTTTGAACATTTGTGGTAATGAACATATTGTATTTCAAATTAGAGTAATGTTTCCCATTTGTCAACTGACATCTGTGGTCACACGATATTTGCAATGTTAAATTATAAATTGGCTAAGTTTTGATCAGAAAAATGTCATTGATATGAATATGAATGACGGAAAGTGGAACCAATGAAGATTTCACAAAAAGCTACTGATAAAAGAATAACAGAAAATTCAGTATAATTCTTAAACACAAAAATAAATAAAAGGCTTCGAATTATTGATGTAGCTGTGTTTGAAGAACAGAAACTTAACTTAGCTCGAAAAATATTGAAATATAAGAATCTACAGTATGTATATAAATTTAAGGAACGTGGAACATAAAACAGCAAAAGCAATAAATGGTTTAGAAACAATTTCTAAAGCACTGAAATAATACATAAACCAGTTATAGTAAGAGACAGTATATTTCCAAAATTTAGTTTTCTGAATATACCATTCATAATGAATTTTCACTAATTTTTTTAAGATATGGCTATTCGATATTTGGAGTCTCCATTTCTTTAAGCATCACCAGTCTTCATTACACGAATACACAGTCGGAAATAACAGAGCGTAGCCTTCTAGTCATGTGATCAGGATGACGCTAGATTACCACTTGAAATAATATTGAACAAATACCAACAAGAGACGTCCAAACATATTATTCCATATGTAAAGAAAACATCTCCACTCTTTGCTAGTATAACAACACAAAACAGTGTGGGTCACCATTTAGTGCGCGTCAGTTGAGGCATTTAACATCGGATTGCTTGATGGCATTTTTGCCAACAAACAGTTCACACGGAGCGAGTTAATCACTGCGAGGCACCTTTGATCGCATCTAGAACCCACTGGAATTGGCTCGCGGGGGAAACCACCTCGCACACTTGCGAGGCCGCCGCTCACTATTGCGAGACAAAGTATCCACTGAGGGAAGCATTGCTTCGTGGATATGCGAGTTTAGAACATCTGTATTTGTAGTTTCATACAAATGTTGCCTTTTTAAGTACAGGGAAGTATTATTATTATTATTATTATTATTATTATTATTATTATTATTATTATTATCATCATCATCATCATCATCAATCATCTCGCAAGAAAATAATTATGTTTTTAATTATCTCACTTAAAACGTTAAGAGTCCTTTGATTCTATGAATTGCATTATGATTATAGTGGTGCGCAACGACTGAAAGGTTAACAACTGATGCAATCTGAGCTAATGTCCAAACAAACAGGTTCAGTTCCTGAAATTGAAAGACATCTTATTCTTGTAATTGCTAGCGTGACTTAATATGATGCGATCTTCTAAGAACATAATGCTACGTAGCGATGTGGGAAACTGTAAGGTAAAAATTCTGTGACACATATCTTTGCATACAGAATAATTTAAATGTAGAATTAAATAATATAATTGTTATGTCAATCGATTTCTGCGATTGTGATGCAGTACTAATTTATGAATGTATGAAGGGTTTCAAATGGCAATTGATACTAGTAAACGAGAAACTGAAAATCGTAGAAATATTCACATAATATCCACTTTTCGATTATACATATTTAGTCACTTACTTACTTACTCACTTACAAATGGCTTTTAAGGAACCCGAAGGTTCATTGCCGCCCTCACATAAGCCCGCCATCGGTCCCTATCCTGTGCAAGATTAATCCAGTCTCTATCATCATATCCCACCTCCCTCAAATCCATTTTAATATTATTCTCCCATCTACGTCTCGACCTCCCTAAAGGTCTTTTTCCCTCCGGTCTCCCAACTAACACTCTATATGCATTTCTGGATTCGTCCATACGTGCTACAAGCCCTGCCCATCTCAAACGTCTGGATTTAATGTTCCTAATTATGTCAGGTGAAGAATACAATGCGTGCATTTCTGCGTTGTGTAACTTTCTCCATTCTCCTGTAACTTCATCCCGCTTAGCCCCAAATATTTTCCTAAGCACCTTATTCTCCCAATGGAGATGCACAAAGGCGGGAGTGCCGCAGGGCTCCGTATTAGGACCACTACTTTTCTCTATCTACATTAATGACGTATCAAAGAACTTACAGTATTGCCGATATCACCTCTATGCCGACGACCTACAACTTTACATACATTCCAGACCCAATACGATCAATGAATCGATTGACAAGTTAAATTGTGACCTAGCCACTGTCTCCACTTGGGCGGCCAATTTCGGACTCGCACTTAATCCAAGTAAGACTCAAGCTATAATTATTGGACATAAGCGTTTAGTTAACTCCCTTAATAACAGTAATCTTTCAGTTGTTACCCTTAACAACACGCTAATCCCTTATTCATCTGTCGTAAAAAATCTTGGCTTCTTTTTTGATAATAATCTAAGTTGTAATTTTCAAGTTAAAGAAACGATAAAAAAAATCTGTTCCTCCATTCACTGTTTGAGTCGCTTGAGAAACTTCTTGCCCCAGCAACTAAAACTTACCCTAGTGCAAATCCTAGTAACGCCGCACTTCGATTATTGTGACGTTTTGTTAAGTGACCTAAGTTCTGAATTGTCAGTCAAGTTACAGCGAGCTCAGAATATGTGCGTCAGATACGTGTGCAACATCCGACGGTATGATCACATATCACCGTCCTTCGGAAGTCTCTCGTGGCTCCGACTTAAAGAACGTAGAACTTTACACTCTTTGTCTTTACTCTTTCGAATTCTGCACACTTCAACACCAAATTACCTTTCGTCTCGTTTCTCTTATCTATACTCTAACCACGACGTAAATACCAGATCACTTATCTGTGGCACGCTAAGTATACCTCTTCATAGAACATCTTGTTATTCATCATTTTTTACAATATCCACCTCGCGTCAATGGAATTCCTTGTCACAAAGTATTAGGGGCTGCAAGACAATAAACACCTTTAAGAACAGCTTAAAAGATAACCTTATTAGCATTTCACTCCAATCATACTGATTTAAACTATCACTGACTACATTGTTACTTTTTTCTTTAGACATCATCCTGATTGTGCTGTATTTTAATTGTCTCGTAATAATCTCTTTCTATTATCTAATATTATTTGAAATATATTAACATTCTATGTATTTTAGTTTAATTCTGCTACACAGTTTATTTCAGTGTTTAATTAATAGTTCATAGTATTTTGTTGTTTAATTTGTAAATAACTTTTGTATACATGTAACTCTCATCTAAATCAAATTGTTGGATTCTTTGTAAGTTCATGCATATGTATATACACTTTTTGCTGGTTGAGTGGAAGAGAAGGCCTTACGGCCTTAACTCTGCCAGCTAAAATAAATCATTATTATTATTATTATTATTATTATTATTATTATTATTATTATTATAATATTATTATTCTCAAACACCCTTAACCTATGTTCCTCTCTCAGAGTGAGAGTCCAAGTTTCACAATCATACAGAACAACCAGTAATATAACTGTTTTATAAATTCTAACTTCCAGATTTTGGGACAGCAGACTGGATGACAAGAGCTTCTCAACCGAATAATAACACGCATTTCCCATATTTATTCTGCGTTTAATTTCCTCCCGAGTATCATTTATATTTGTTACTGTTGCTCCAAGATATTTTAATTTTTCCACCTCTTCGAAGGATAAATCTCCAATTTTTATATTTCCATTTCGTACAATATTCTGGTCACGAGACATAATCATATACTTTGTCTTTTCGGGATTTACTTCCAAACCGATCGCTTTACTTGCTTCAAGTAAAATTTCCCTGTTTTCCCTAATCGTTTGTGTATTTTCTCCTAACATATTTAAGTCATCCGCATAGACAAGAAGCTGATGTAACCCGTTCAATTCCAAACCTTGCCTGTTATCCTGAACTTTCCTAATGGCATATTCTAAAGCGAAGTTAAAAAGTAAAGGTGATAGTGCATCTCCCTGCTTTAGCCCGCAGTGAATTGGAAAAGTATCAGATAGAAACTGACCTAAACGGACTCTGCTATATGTTTCACTGAGACACATTTTAATTAATCGAACTAGTTTCTTGGGAATAGCAAATTCAATAAGAATATCATATAATACTTCCCTCTTAACCGAGTCATATGCCTTTTTGAAATCTATGATTAACTGATGTAATGTACCCTTATACTCCCATTTTTTCTCCATTATCTGTCGAATACAAAAAATCTGATCAATAGTCGATCTATTACGCCGAAAACCGCACTGATGATCCCCAATAATTTCATCTACGTACGGAGTTAATCTTCTCAAAAGAATATTGGACAAAATTTTGTACGACGTCAACAAAAGTGATATTCCTCGAAAGTTACCACAGTTGGTTTTGTCCCCCTTTTTAAAAATAGGTACAATTATGGACTCCTTCCATTGTTCTGGTACAATTTCCTTTTCCCAAATAGCAAGTACAAGTTTATAAATTTCGCTATATAATGCACTTCCACCCTCTTGTATTAATTCTGCTGGAATTTGATCGATACCTGGAGACTTGTACTTTTTCAGATTTTCTATCGCAATTTCGACTTCTGAACGCGTGGGTTCGGGTATAAATGGCTCAGCAGTTTGTATTTCAATTTCGTCCCGATCATTTCTATTTGGCCTATGTACATTTAGTAGTTGCGCAAAATAGTTTTTCCATCTGTTTAGGATTGATGGAGAGTCTGCAAGCAAGTCACCTTTCTCATCCTTGATCACGTTTACCCTTGGCTGATATCCGTTCTTAAATTCCTTTATACCCTTATATAAATCTCGAATGTTTTTATTCTTACTATTTGTTTCATCCCCATTCAGTTTTTCCTTCAAGTAACCTCTCTTTTTATTCCTAAGTGTACGACTTGCTTCCCGTCTTTCATTGAAATAATTATCTCTCTTCTCCTCAACTGGATCCTGTAAGAATTTCAATTTTGCCAGTTTCCTTCTTTCTATTACCATGCAACAATCCTCATCAAACCACGGTTTCTTTTTCTTAGTTTCATAATAACCTATACTCTGCTCAGCTGCAATTTTGATATTATCTCTGATATTTTCCCACACGCTATTAACATCTAATTCTTTCTCAACTTCGTCGGAACTTTCTAAAGTGGCAAACCTATTCGAAATTTCGACCTGATAATTTTGCTTAGCTTCCTCGTCCTTTAATTTCAAAATATTGAATTTAGTAATATTAACTTGTTGCTCTACTCGCTTGGCTACTGATAATCTTTCTCTTAATTCTCCAATCACGAAATAATGGTCAGAATTACAGTCTGCACCCCTGAAAGTTCGAATATCTACTATACTAGTATGTCTCCGTTTATCTATCAAGATGTGATCTATTTGGTTGTGTGTCAATCCATCTGGAGAAGTCCAAGTATATTTATGTATATCCTTATGGGGGAATGTTGTACTTTTGACAATTAAATCTTTCGATGTGGCAAAGTTGACTAATCTAACTCCATTGTCACTACTAATTGAGTGTAGGCTCTCTTTTCCAATAGTTGGTCTAAAAATATCCTCCCGTCCTACTTTAGCGTTGAAATCCCCTAATAAAATTTTCATGTGATATCTAGGTAACTGATCAAAAGTATGTTCCAATTCCTCATAGAAGCTATCCTTTATATGGTCGTCTTTCTCTTCTGTAGGGGCGTGGGTATTGATAACTATGATGTCGCACCATCTACCCTTAAGTACTAAATATGATAACCTGTCACTGATAAATTCGACCTTTTTTTACTGCTGATTTTATTATTTTATGAACAAAGAATCCTGTTCCTAATTTGTGATTATTGTTTCCTTCCCCATAATACAACAAGTAATCTCCTATTTGTGATATGCCATTCCCATCTAACCTAACCTCTTGTACTCCCACGAAGTCTATTCTATATCTAGCTAGTTCTTTTGCTACTAATGTTACCCCTCCTGTTCTATAAAGACTAGTTACATTCCAAGTGCCAAATCTCAAAACCTTATTCTTTTGCTGTGGTCGTGCCAGAGAATCAGTCCTATTCCGAGGCTTATTGTAGGGATTCGTAACAAGCTGTTTTTACGGTGATGGGTTGTTAGCCCTTCGCCCGACCCCCAAGCTGGAGGACCACCCCTTATCGGCTGTCCACGACTGCTTCTTCAATATATTCGCAGCTACTCTCCATATCTGGAGGCCGTCTCCTCTATCCGCAACCTGAGGACGCGCCATGCAGTGGTGATAGGGACCCACAATACATGGACATATTCAGTCACATTTAAACAAAATACAAAAGAAGTAGATATTGTTTTTAACGAAAATTTCATGGAAATATGTGTTTGGGCCATGATTTCTGTCTATGGGTAGAGGCGCGAGGCTCTTGCTAGAGGCTACGCTTTGGCATGGATTAGACTCATTTCTTGTTGGATTCGTTCTGATGTTTTCTCAAATGTAAAGTGAATTCCAGATAATCCCATGAAAAATTCCGATCATCTTTCCAAAATTCTATCTCGATATTGACACTAGATAACCATGTAGTCGATACAGGGTCGTCATTAAATGCCCGAATAAAATATACGTTTGTTGCATTTCATGACAGAAAAGTAATTTTTGGTATACTTTTGTGTATGTATGTGTGTCTATCTGTCTGCATATGTTCGTGTGCGTGTGCGTGTATGTGTGTATCCTTTTCTCATCTACAGGAAGAATTTTGTTCACACTTAAGTTCTATTGGTTAATTCATCCCTGAAGTAAGCACACGCAGTATATTTTATCCAGTGACGACCTGAGTTCCTTGATGGCCGTACATCACTATTAAACAAATCGATTAATTATTATTAAAATTCATTCCTAACGATTTTCATCCTGGTAGTTTTATTACACAACCCTTAGTGAAAGATGAAACAATATAGATCTCATACATTCATAGTTTTCTGCCAAAGGCAGGTCTTTCACTGCAAACCAGCATTTTTCAATCTTTCCTATTTTCTGCCTTTCTCTTAGTCTCCGCATATGATCCATATATATTGTCGTCTATCACCTGTGATCTTCTTCTGCTCCGATCTCATCCTTCCAGTGCATCTTTCAGTAGGCAGTTTCTTCCCATCTAGTGACTCGAACAATTCCTATTTTTCTCTGATCAGATTCAGTATCGTTCTTTCTTCATCCACTCTTCCCAAAACAGCTTAATTCTTTATTCTGTCTCTTCAATTCACACGTTCGATTCTTCTCCACATCCACATTTCAGATGCTTCTAGTCACTTCTCTTTACTTCGTAATATCCATGCTGTGCCCCATACAATCCCACACTCCACACAAAGCACTTCAATAATCTCTCCCTTAGTTCTTTTTCCAGAGGTCCACAAAAGATGCTCCTTTGTCTATTAAAAACTTCCTTTGCCACTGCTATCCTCCTTTTGATTTCCTGGCAGCAGCTTATGTTACTGCTTATAGTACACCCCAAGTGTTTGTAGCTGTCCATTTGCTGTTTCCTTACTTAGTATTCGCAAGTTTACCTTCTTTATTTTTCTTCCGATAACCATTCTCCTCGTCTTGTTTGCATTTATCTTCATGACTTCCAAAATGTTCAGTTCAGAATACGGTAATTAAAGATTAATTTACTAGGGAAGTTCTGTGAAATATTTTTGTTACTACATCAACCAAATTATACAGTACCACTGATTTCTGTTGTTAGCCTATGTGTTGCAGAGTATATAAGTGTGAAGTTTGTAGTGGTATGAGGCAAGCCCAACAACTCACAACGTGAACGAAACTCGCATATTTATTATACATAGTCTCTACTCCTCTTTGAATTGGGTCAGAATGTGTTATATTCTTAGGTAGAAACGCTATCGCTTCAAACGAAACGAAGAATTTAGGAACGGTAATCTTGTATATTTATATTTACTGTACATTTGGTAGCTTTATTTTTATTTGTGTTTGAATTTACATTAATCCCCACAATATTTATAATTTTGGAAACAGGTATTGACCTCAACATGAAAGACTCTTAGTCACTTAAATTGTTACATTTCTTGAATTCCCTTTCTGTATTAGTTAATATATTTTGAGTTCATAATGCCATGGGTTTTTAAGTTCCTTCTGAAAAAAGAAATTATAATGTGTATTCAAACGATGTATTTTACTTCTTTGTGGTGTTTTGGTTTTGAATAAGACATTTATATTCTTTATTAATTGTGAAATGGTGATGACTTAATTACTTTTCCAGAAATTATACAGCAGATATGATTGAATCACCAATTGATCTTCCACTGTTACTTCACCCATCATTTCACAGAATTATTGCAAAGCATTAACTTCTTGACAACACTTCCGTGAGACAAAGGTGTCATATGACAGACTTGGAAAACAATTTAGCGTGGGTCGTTCATTGAGGGAATATCAGATTCCCACCAGTATTTATAACCTGCACATGACATTCTCATCTACAGCACTGTACCTGCAGAGACCACCCTTCGTCATAATAAAACCTCCCTCTAAATATCCGAAGTCATGTGCAAATATAAAATATAATATATTAGTCATCAACATGTATATATACGCACATAGCTACAACCCAGACAATCCATAAAGTAAAATAATTTTAATTAGCCTTCCTATATAAAAGAGAGGATGAACCAAGGCCGCGTCGTCATTAAAGTATCCCTGATGACATCACCAGGATGAGTTCACCACAGCAGCGTCATCACTGGAAGCCGAAGATTAGCTACAGTTGGCGGCGGAGTCTGCGATGGAGCATCAGAAGATGAAGCAATGCTTATAACAATAGCGACTATGTACTTCGAGATGGTGATACACAGATATTGGAGCAGTGATTGAATAAAAAGTACTACTATCAGCTTCATGCAATGAATCTTCTTGTCCAATTCGCTTCCACTATTTAGTTTTGGTTCATCTATCTTGATGTTTGTCTGACATTTCTTTGTTTATGAGGAACATAATTAAATATTATATTTGAAATTAAGTTTTCTGTCATAAAAATATTTTACCCGAGTTTTTCCGTCAATTTATTTAGCTTAGGTCCTGCTTTATGAATACTTTAGATTTCAGACACTACATTTCTGCTGATTTTGTTTTATAAAGATTAATCTTTATTTGAATTACTTTTGGTTAGTTATTTTTAATTAATCTAGGCCTGTAGTTTTACTTGATGAGTTTTTTATGCCTGTATCTTAAATAAGAAATATTGCATTCAGAACAATTAAGATTATTGATTTTGTTAATTGTCATAATCAGCATAAATAAATCAGAATTTAGACAAAAGGCTGATATGTTTTAGTCCCAGCATGGATTTAGAAGCCTTTTAAAGACGGTGGTGACCATGTCGTCGTTTCCTTTTTGGGTGCTATTGAAACATTACCTTCAGCAGAGGCGGCGCTACATAAAGGCGAAATTGGCTGCCACCTAAGACATTCATGTCAACTGATGCCCATAGGCGCAAGCGCGAGCTTTAGAGCTCAGGAGAGCCTAAGCGCTTTACAGCGGAAAGGAAAGAGACAGACGAATGAGGTAGTATGTGCCGCTTGGTCGAGCTATATACAGGGAAGGCCAGCACTGATTCAATGGATAAAGGGAAGAGAGCTTATTAAATTGTATACATGTTAAATTTTAGATTTGTTTGAGAAAAATAAGTGCATTATAATAATGTAAGTTTTAATTTTAATGCTCATTTTTCATAAGCTTGCTTTTTATTCAAAAAGAATATTTTCTCACCTTTTTTTTTTTTTTACAGAAAATTGAAATTTTTAGATATGTTTATTTAGTAGCCTTACAGATACTGAAACAGTGTTCTTGTAAATCTAATATATCGTAAATACGTATTACTAAAGATAGTTTATTGAAAATTTTGAAAATATTCCCATGGAAAATGTTTGTAAGGAAATAAAAAAACCCAGCAACTACTATTACATCATAAACAGAAGATATGTGCCCATGTTTTGGTAAAACGTCAGCTCTATAGCTTCAGCAGAATTCGAGAAAACAATGTAATATTCTGATGATAAGAAGTTGTGCGCCAATATCACCTTAAGAACATAATGCGATAAGAGTTTTGTTATGTAATATTAGTTACAGTTAAAACAAATACCTAGGTACCTTTGCTTTGTACTATAATATTGTTTTTTTTTTAGTTTATTGATTACTTTTATAAGGCTAAAGATATCACAAGATCAATTTCAACTTATTATGTCATACTCTCTTTCTTTGGGATATCACTTTCTTTATAAATGATGTGTTTCATTCACTTACAAAAGTATAGTTGTACTACTATGGAATTTATGTGAATATTCCTTCTTAACTGTTTACTATGTTATTAACGTTTAAGACACAACTGCAATATTAAGAAATTGGTGTTTGTACTTTTGTTTTACAGACAATATAACTTATATAATCTCAAACAGAAAGAAGCCATAAAAAAATAACGACATAAAATTTACGTTCCATATGAAGTTTGTACACCACTGTTTTCTTCATCCAACAATCTGCTTATTCATATACACAATCCTTCTTCCTTCAATACCTAGCGTTTGATACCCTCTCACGACATTAAGGTCAGAAAAATGCGCTTTCTTTGACATCACTGGCCTGGGGCCTCGTGCCTGAAAATGCCGCGCGACTACAAGTATTTAAAATTTTATTTTCATTCAGATACCTATGTTTCCTTTTATTTACGTGTTATTTCTTCTTCCTCATTCCACATTCTTATTTATGAAATGTAATAATAATTGACACCAGAGTTCAGCTTTCAAAAGTGTAGTCAGCAATGTATTCATTCATACCTTCCTTCTCACTCGATCTGCTTTCTTGGAAATATTTTAGTTCCTCGTTCCTCCCTCTCCACACGCACATTCAATCAACAATAAGGAAATATTATAAATAATGATAAAACTGAAATAATTATCACAGATTGTTAAATTAAATTTGAAATGTTCAAAATATTTTATATAACGGCGATAAATATATATTTTCTTGGATTATAAAGTTTATGAATATTCCAGTACTTAATAATGAATATAAAATTACCTCACATTGTCACTCAATATAAACTCTAATAAGCCATATTTATGTTACAAGGAGCATCACAGTTTACATCTGACAGATAAGTAAGGTTCGTTCTTGTTGCGGTGAAGTTTCAAGAATTTCCCAAGAGAGTTATCATTTTTTTTTAAGTTTACTGTGTTATGTTTTCGTTCTAATGTCCGGGGGAGAACGCGGCAGAAGTAGAAAATTCGAATCAGGCCATTTCAGGCCGAAACGGGCGGCGACAGAGCAATTGAGGAAGCAGTTATGCTGTTCAATGTTATATATTATTAAGATCGGTATCCATAACTGAGTATTCTGCGAGAAGTGATTACTTGACCTTCAAGAACCTTCCACTTATACAAATAAATGTGAGTACAGTCAATCCAATGAAAGTAATATAAACAGTGGCACTGGTGGTGAGTCTTCTAATGAGAATATTAATGCAGCAGATTCAATTACTGAAATATGCATTTTTATAGCGTTGACCCCGGCAATTGGCCACATTCAATTCATGATAGAAAAGGCTGCAAATTGTTGAAAAAACTCGTTCGAGAAGAATATGCTGTGTTTCCATTAGACGTCAATAAAAGACACTTTTTCACCTATTCACTATTTGAGGATTTTAAGCTATAAAGAAAAACAGGATCGACATTGGCTTGTAGCCATGTTCTAAAAATCAAGATTGGGTATATTATTTGGTTGTCGAATTTTTTCGACCTCAATGACAGCATTATCTTCTCAGGGATGTAACGATTGGAATAACCTCAATACTCGTCTAAATCGCATGAAAATAGTCCGGACTATTCAGATGTATTTCAATATTTTAGCTCAGTGAAAAGTAGTTTTAATTTCGTGTGCAAACATTTTAGTTCATTTCGATGGAACACTGTGATTTATTGTCAGTGTGTAAGAAGATTTTTTGTAAGACTAAAAATGAATGCATGGTCAGAATTCAGCTACATAATATGGTGAGTAGTTAATATACTAAGTTTAATACTTCTGTTATTATTATTATTATTATTATTATTATTGTTATTATTATTACTATTGTTATTATTATTACTATTGTTGTTGTTGTCATTGTATTGACATGAGGCCTTGAATACAGGTTTACCTAGAGCCTCGCAAAACTTGGCGCCGCCACTGACCTTGAGTATCCTGCGTTCTCCCATTCGAGATCGGTATTGTAGCCATTTTGATTTATATTTAAACGTTTTGTCTTCTAATGGTCCCATTTTTATTTCTTCTGAATTTACTTTTTTTCTTTTTGTACTCGATAAGTGTATCTCCAGATTTCCACACAAAATTCTCTGTGACATCTGGTCATCAGCAATCACAACACACTTAATTTTTGGTGTTGTTAATTTTAAAATTATTATTTAAATTAGTTTGTATTTTCTGATACCAGCGTACAGTTAGAATAAAACGTTATAGATTTAGTGAAAGCAAGCACATTTTTCAAAATTCACTATTAATTTCTGTGCTCCATTTCCTAATTTTCTTCTCTTATTTGTTTGTAATCATTGCATTATAACAAAAACTTTGTGTTCTATATTTCTTAATGGTAGTAAATTTTTGCGTTATAACTAATACATTCCATACCTTTGAACGTATTACCACAGTCTAGTATATACAGTCACGAAGCTTGAGTTGTGAGGGTGCTAGGAACAATAGACTGTGCCAGTACTATTTTGCATTGTCTATAACGAGTGATATTAGCGATCCTAGTGGTTAGCAACTATCTATGGATGCATATTTACTACGTATTGAGCTTCGTGACTATATACTAGACTGTGGTATTACTTTATCAAACTTGTATTAATACCTATGAACAACTTATAAGTACCTAAAAAGTATTTACTATCTAATTATACTGATTATATACTATTCTTGTTTATACATAAATGATACTTTCTTCAATATATCTTATCTACTGATGACAATTAATGTAGAGTCAGATTGAAGTAATTAAAGTCCACACTTATGGAGTAACGATTATCGCGTCTAACCGCGAAACCACGTAGCCTGGGTTCGAACCCCGTTCGGGGAAAGTTACCTGTTTGAGGTTGTATCCGAGATTTCCCCTGGACCTAATATGAGCAAATGCTGCTGGGTAACTATCGGTGCTGAACCCCCGGACTCATATCACCGGCTTTATCACCTTCATTCCATTCAGGCGCTAAATAACCTGAGATGTTGATACAGCGTCGTAAAATAACCCACTAAAAAGTGATTGAAACAAAATGTTTTTAAAATAAGTCTAGCCCTATACAGGGTGTATCAAAATTAACAGCGAAAACTGAAACGGTTGAAAGTATACGATAATAGAAGCAAAAAAGTTCCAGTAAACATGGGTCCGCAAACGAGTCGTTTACGAGATAATTGCGAATATTTGGTTACAAGCCGACACTGGCTTCGTTGTAAACATCATATGCTTTACTCGTTGCGCACAAGAAGTGGTTTACAAAACTGAACATTGCCGAGAGGTGGAACACCTTTAACAGGTAAGAGTGTACAGTAATTGTAACATGTAACGTGCTGAAGTAGTATTGTATTCCTTGTTAAGGTAAGCCATGAGAGAAATTTGAGCCAAATTAGATGGGGAATTAAACGAAAAGTCTACATTTCAAATAAATGTATACTAACTAGGACGATATTTCATAATGAAGTCAGTGGCGGCTTGGAACCAAATATTCGCAATTATCTCACAAACGGCTCATTTGCGAACCCATGTTTACTGGAACTTTTTTGCTTCTATTATCGTATACTTTCAACCGTTTCAGTTTTCGCAATTAATTTTGATACACCCTACGTACTAGCAACTATCGCCAGTATTGCAGCCACATTTTAGTGGGTTTAACCATTCAGACAAGTTAAGAAAATAGTCCAGCTAAGAATAAGAAATACACGGTGAAATGATGAAGAAAATAATGAAAAGACCTGACCTAGTATAAATAAATTTTCTTAAAACTTACTTATTAGTTATTAAAGATACTAAAGTATTATTAATGTCCTTCATTGTGAAATTAAGACTGATTGAAAATTTCCTGAAGCGTATGGAAAATCCTAGATTATCATGTCTACATAAATATATTTCACCTTTTATCAAGCATCTTCGTGGAATCATAAAAGAAGTTACAACACAACATTCGGCCTTCTATTTAATGAAGTAGAACTAGTGTCTTGAATGGTATTGAAAGAAGTTTGTTGCATTTTATTTGTAAATTATACATCGAATAGGTCCAACCTGTGGAAAAACGTCAGCTCGTCTGGCCGCGAAACCAAGTGGCCCGGGTTCGATTCCCGGTCGGGGAAAATTACCTGGTTGAGGGTTTTTTCGGGGGTTTTCCCTCAATCCAATATGAGCAAATGCTGGGTAACTTTCGGTGTTGGACCCCGGACTCATTTCACTGTCATTTTCACCTTCATCTCATTCAGACGCTAAATAACCTGAGCTGTTGATAAAGCTTCGTAAAATAACCTACTAAAATATAAATGAATAATTTATTTGTTAGGAAATTCTGAAAAGACTTGTACCAACATAAAAGCAATTACATATAATAAGCCGCCTAAGATTAACTCTGCACTAAGTTATAAATTTCTGTTGACAAAATCTTGGTGCTGTCAATGAGCGTTTTCACTAACGCTGGTGTGTCTTCACGATAGTACCTTAGGCTAGTTACTTGGAACTCAACAGTTAAAATGATTGTGATATGCTGTAAGGTAACATACAAGGGTTATCATATATTTATTTATTCGTACATTTAACACAACAAATGGGGTTAACGTTGGCCTACTATATAATATCAAATTTATTTTAAGTTGTGAGCGATAGAAAAAAATGCAAGCATTTTAAGTCAGCATTCAGCATTTCGGATTCAAACTTTATGTGGATGAAAATTTGTCAATAACATTTACTTGTAATAGTGTATTGTTATTCATTTCCAAATAATCACAATGCTATATTAAAATGTTGTTAGATACATAGTTTACTAATTGAATCACGTAGCATTACACTCAAAGTAACATACAATATTATAATATGAACAAAACGAACAACACATTCCAATGAATCGACATTTTATTAGAAGTAAACTAGTTTAATTTATTGCGTGCTGCAATTAATGAAATATTTCGTAACAGACTGTTAAACGCATTGACTCGGCGTTTTCTCTAAAGGAAGAAGAATGTTAGAGAAGGGAAATAGTCTACGTTATAGTTGTGTGACTTTTAATCATGTACAATAGTGGCAAAAAAAAAACCGGACCGACCCTTGTAGCTGATTTCAGAGCCTTGTTCACTCCAGAGCACGATAGACTGGTAACTAAAACTTTCGTGGTTCGAATCCTGCCTGGGTAGGAAAGTTTTTTTTTGTTTCTTATTCTAGTTTATTCCCAATTTTTTTCTATTGCAGCGATATTTTACTACTTAATTAAATTATTATTCCCAGAACATGAATTTTACCAGCTTATTTTCTATTGGCTTTCGAAATGGGCTACGTCAGCAGTCGAAACTACAACAATTTCAATAGATTACTCGCTATCTTGTGAATGCGGGCGTGGCATGCGCAGTGGCTCATTTCGGGGACTTTGATTATTCCATCGGTCCGGCTTTTTTATTGCCACCACTGTACGTACCTTTGGCTTTCAAATACTATGCAATCAAAAATAAGTGTTAAACCGTTTATGAAATTCTTTCATATGCTCTTAGTATACTGTAGAAATTTGAAAACGTTACAAGTTTGAACCAAATTTGCCGTGACCTGATGTATACAATATGTACAGTAAATACATAGACTGGGCAAAATGAACTAATGTTTATTCTATCGAAAACTTAGAGCAAGAATAATTTTCTTGTGTTCTACTATCTAACAATGTTCACCGAAGAAGTTTATTAAATCTCTCCATAATTCTATTCTCCCAAATGAATTTTAATACTATCAATAAAAATAGTTCCTACTGACTTTACTACAACTTCTGTTCTTTCCTTAATATCGATTTCAGTATGGCCAGAATCCATCTCAATCAAATATAGGAATAGTAAATCTAACAGGGGAATTAGTGAGGTTAGATCGAAAGCTCTCCACAAATAGTGCATACATATATCCCCAACGAATAGACAAATATAAAATGCAACATGAAAAGACAACGAAGCGTACTTGCAGAGAGTAGTTGACTTGCCTTCGACGTGAATCTCTAGCCTGTCGCGTAAAGTGCGAGATGACCTCGTACATTCATAGGTCTTCGTCATCTAAGTAAGCGCTATCTATTCACGACTGTGTACTGTTAAACTTTTCGATAATCTTTCATTAAAACTTGATTTCGCAACTAGACGACTATTATGTTGGCCGAGAATCTCATTTGATAGAGCAACTGGCTTCAGACTAGAAAGTTCAGTGTTAAATCTCGAGTTCTGCTGAGTTTATTCCAGAATGGTCTACGGAGTTCTCTCAGTCTCCTGTCAAATTGAGTACCAGATACTTCCCTCGGTTAATAGGCAAATGGTGCTTGATCCCGACCACACCACCTCATTCTAGTATCGAGGCCATGAAAACATGGATGTATAGCCTACCTCTAACTTCTCGATACACTTTCATGGAGTATGAAGAGGATGCCTTAACCTTTCTACAATTAGTATGATCAGCCAACTTATTGTATTTGTTTATCTGTTGTGGAAGTCTAACCATGTGCAATGTTTGAGGGGAAGAATAGACGTAGGCTCATTCGAGAGTTCCCTCATAAGTGCTCAGAGATAACATGACCACAACCACTTTGTCCACCAAAATATTGGCCAGGATATTTTCTAGAAGATAAAATCGCTCAAAATACATTAGAGATATTGTATCCCCATTCTTCGACTACATGCACATAATTTAGAGTATTTCGTCATTTTTTCAAAAATGAAAAAATTAACATGCTGAGTAATATGTTTAAATAAAAACGCGAAATATTGATAACTATGATTAGAAGATATGTAACGACGTAAATTCTATTAATTGTTGGTTAAATAATTTATAATTATAGACGAAGATCATTTTGCAGATCTGAATTTTTATATTCTAACAGAAACAGCAGTGAATTTTTAAGCTACTTGGATCTCTCTCATTCAGAGACGGGATTATTTTACGTGCCATAAATCTATTGCATGGGACCTCGGTTTTACCGTCCGAAGAAAATAATGAGAAACACTTTAAAAATTCCATTGTCTTCTGCCATTTTGAAAAATTCGGATTCCAGGTAAATAGTAGGCGGCCAGCTAGGACGACGCCCCATCTACTAAACCAACACGTTAAATCGCATCTAACCCGTTCTATTGATGGTATAATGTCGAGATGGAAGACGTTGTACTTGCAGGGATCGAAAGGCCTCACTTCTCTCTCCCACGGACGCATGCTGTAGTTGAAGTTTCCGCCCGCAGCTCTTTTACATTTTAATCGATGTCTGTTATGGTTATTCTTTGGAAGTATACATTCCGGTTGTGGTGCACGTTGAAGAACAGGTGCCTTTCGGAGAATCGTTTTCGTTGTCCATGTAATGAGCATGTAACCCTCACAATAGCGAACTAATGTTAACCCTAATCTCTAAGGCATTTCATCCCGTCATTGTAGATCTCAGGCAACTTTGACCTCACACTCTAGACAAGAACATGTCGGAACTTAGTCGCGTGGGATGAGTACGCTGCTTATTAAGACAAAACAGAACACGACAGTGAAAATAAACAAATTTTATGCTAGGTATTAAATTCAAATTTATGATTCTAGGCTGACTGCAATGTACTGCTACTGCTAATATTACTACTATCAATAAACAACAGTTCATAAAGGGTGAAGGCCTACCAGCCGACTGCTGGCCTCACGTCAACAAGCCTCAGCAGAGATGGACGACCATCCAACTTGTACAGGCGTAACGCGTGGTTAGCACGACGACATCCCCAGCTTCGGAACCTGTCTTCGACATCTACTATAGCTTCTCAAATTCATCACGATGCTGAGTAAGCACCGATCCCATACACTGGCCGAAATTTCATGAGAAAATTTCTTTCCCCATAGACTCCTTCCAGTGCTCATTCCCTAACGTTAGTCCAAGGCATCGCTAAGATGGAGGGACTACGCCCAATGTAAAACTTCAGAAAATAAATTATGTATGTATGTATGTATGCATGTATGTATGTATGTATGTATATGGATGTTATGTAATGTATGTATGTGTAATTCTGAGTTTTAATCTATATTAATAATGAATACCTCTGGTTCAGGTTAACTACGTCCATCATTAGTGGTCCACACCTGTGGAGTAACGTCTGGCCGCGAAACCAGGTGACCTGGGTTCGATTCCCGGTCGGGGCAAGTTACCTAGTTGAGGTTTTTCCGGGGTTTTCCCTCAATCCAATATGAGCAAATGCTGGGTAACTTCGGTGCTGGATCCCGGACTCATTTCACCGGCATTATCACCTTCATCTCATTAAGACGCTAAATAACCTAAGATGTTGATAAAGCGACGTAAAATAACCTACTGAAAATCCATCATTAGTTTGGCTGGTGGCAGAGCCGTAGTGCCACAGCTATCTTGGTACTTGTTGAACAGGCCTGCTGATTGGAGTTCCGCGTCACTTAGTTGTTTGTACGAAAGACGGACTGCGAATTGATGTAAACAAACTGCGTTGCACATTGGTATTTTGTGGAACCATAATTCAGGTAACTTATACATTATTCGAGTTCTAAAGTATTATTCGTGCTTGTAAAAGAACTATTGTTGGTAAGAAATAATATAACTTTCTCTTCTCCCTCCACAAAAAACAGTGCATTTAAAATGGTTGTTATTAAGAGAAAGTAAATCAATCGATTATCTATTTAGAAATAGCTCCGTTACTAAAGTGCACACTTAATATAGTAATAGTACAATAATTGTATTAATTTTATTTAAATTATAATGCATTCAGTGTGCTACCGTTCATGTTGTAGATATAATAATGCCTCCTGAAAAGGGCTGTAAGACAATCCCTTTATTGAGGAATTTGGAAGGGAGTAAGCTTATTTCAAAATAAATAGGCACACCATCACACACAGACATACTATGTGATACTGAGATAAGAGGGAATAAACGTCGATTCATAAGGGATCATTGTAACAGAAAAAAGATATATACGTATAATCTTAAACTTATTTCAGAACAATAAAAAAAGAGTTACCATTAGTTCCTGCACCAGTTTAAAGAAACAATCACAATTTTTTCTCGATCTCTGCGAAATGATGGTAGCTACTAATATCCCTACCAATAAAGTAAGCAATCCCATTTCGAAACTTTCATGGAGAAATTACTTCTAGAAAACTCTCCTCTGATATTACTTTAAGGAATACTTATTTAAAAATATGTTATGAAAGTACATTGCACAAACAAGGCACGTCGTGGCAGACAACAAAATATGGATATCTGTAGATGAATCTCTCGACTCTGCTCGTAGAAGCGTGGCAAATGTCATTGTAGGTGTGCTATTACTTAACAGACATGGGGACAAATTTCTTTTAGCATCTGAAATGTTAGAAAACTCCAACAATGATGCTGTTGTAAAATTTCTTAATCATTCCATGTCTATGCTGTGGCCTGCTGGCATTAAGAAGGACAATGTGCTTCTTTTAATAACTGACGCGCCTCCATATAAGTTATGGTGAAAGCCGGAAAAGTTATTGAAACTATGTATCCCAACATAATCAATTTAACATGTCGTCGACCTGGTTGGCAAGTTGGTATAGCGCTGCGGGTTCGATCCCGGGCCAGGTCGATGGCATTTAAGTGTGCTTAAATGCGACAGGCTCATGTCAGTAGATTCACTGGCATATAAAAGAACTCCTGCGGGACAAAATTCCGGCACATCCGGCGACGCTGACATAACCTCTGCAGTTGCGAGCATCGTTAAGTAAAACATAACATTTAACATTTTAACATGTCTGGCTCATGGTTGTCATAGTGTAGCTGAGGCAATAAGAGATTCCTTTGCAGTGTGGACAGTTTGATATCAAACTGCAAAAAAATATTTCTGAAGGCCCCTTCAAGACTCCGAAAATTCAAGAAATTGGTACCCGGCGTTGCTTTTCCTACGCAACCAGTAATAACCCGCTGGGAAACTTGATTGAACGGAGCACTTTATTACGCTACAGACTATAAGACTGTGATCGATGCGCTTGATGAGGATGAATGCTCCTCAATACCGACAGTAAAATGTCTATTCTCTGAAATATTGGAACATAATTTGAATTTCATACAGAAGAACTTTAGAGGTCTATCTCACACAATCACACTGCTCCAAACTTCAGGCTGAGAGATAACATAGTCTCTAAACTAGTCGATGAAATGGCCGAGATTTCCTATTTTAATTATGTAATTTCTTTATAGTTTAATCTGTATTGTATGAGGTCATTATGATTGAGATACGTATTGTTAATATTGTACGCCATAGTGGGGTGGAGATCTGGGCTTTGGATGGCCCACAAGCCACAGGTCATGCTGAATATGTTACTTTGCTAATTATTCAGTATGGAGTGTTGTGCTCCATTAATTATATAACTTTCTGAGCGACCACAACATGTCTCCAGAATGGTGTGTTATAATTCTGATGTTACTTTCAACTACAAGTTATTTAAGTACGTTTTTTCTCCCGTGTGTGGTATGGGAGGACATCGAAGTTGCACCTTATTCTGTAGTGTAATTTGGACATTAATAAATTATGTGACCCATTTTGAATGTTTTGTATACTATATGACACTTAGCGGTTGTGTCCTACTTTACCGAGAATCATGCAGACAGCATCCAGGCTCAACTGCCTCCTAGAGGAGCGATAATGCGTGTGGAGGTCTGAATTCAATTTGTGCTTCCTTCATTTTAGCGGATAAGTATGTGTGTGTGTGGACGTGCGTGTGTGTGTGCATGTATGCATGTAACTTATATATGTAATGCCTGCCCACTTCACTTTACGTGATTCGGGTTCCGCGTATAGCGGATGGATGGCAGGACTATGAACCATTTTCCAGTTGCACACTACTTCGGCCGGGCACGTTGTACATGATGTGTTCTGTTGAGAGTTATGTCGTGTACTAAGGTGAGTGTATGTGTAACTGTTCGTGTAGTGTAGTATATGGAATGGATGATGATGAGGAAGATGAAGAGGAGAGAAGGGGAAACCCGGTGCCGGCACGTAGCCTACTCCTGTCGAATAGCACCAAGGGGGCCGCCAGGCTTAACGTCCCCGTCCGACGGACGAATCACTATCAACAGTGATATATTCCTCCTCTTCATATGCACTGCTGAGAGATTTTGAATTTAACCCAGGCATATTGGTGCACAATCTAGTGATTAGAAGTTGTACATCACCATCTCTCCTAGTCCCGAGGTAGAAATTTTACATGAGGACTGGATAAGTATAAGTTGTATATTGATAATTTCGGGTAATATTCTCTGAAAAAATGTCCTATACGTTAACATTAGGTAGATAAGCCTATTGTTTTTATATGTACGCACTTCAAAATGACAAAACAAAAGACTCAGTTATCCTGAAACACTTCTAACTCAAGACAAAACAAAATTAGAAGATTTAATAAGAGTGAGGAAGAATGGGAGATTCGTTTACGAACTAACAACGCAACCACTTCGCGGTTCCATCAAGACGAACTAGCATCGAACACTTCGATTGACTTTCCGAAACAGAATTCGAACTTACCAGGCTTGAGAAAGAGGAAACAGTGCTGAATGTTCTCAGAGAATTAACGAACAACGAGAGTGTATTGATTTAGTATGCAGTA